>NC_137008.1:36080773-36083273 GCF_032717465.1 Coenobita brevimanus | reverse complement strand
TATATATATATATATATATATATATATATATATATATATATATATATACACACACAGTACACTCCTACACAAAAGAGCCTGTAGCTCAATCGGGCAACTCAACACTTGACCAATTTACCTGCTTCTGGACCCGGCTTGGCTTTGAAGCAAGTTCCAAATATTAGTTGTTTCCGAACAGCTACCACCAGCACCTCCACCACCATCACAGTAACCACCACTACCACAGCTACCATCACCATCATCACCATCACAGCTACCAACACCAGCACCACCACCACCATCAGAGCTACCACAACTACCACATCAGTTATCACTACTACTACCGCCACCACCCCCACAGCTACCATCTCCATCATCACAGCTACCACCACCACCACCATCATCATCACAGCTACCACCTCCACCATAACAGCTACTACCACCACCACCACCATCATCATCACAGCTACCACCTCCACCATAACAGCTACTACCACCACCGCCGCCAGCATCAATATCATAGCTACCGTCACCTCCACCAGCATAGCTATCACCATTTTCTGCTTAATAAAATCGTCTATTAGCAGCATCACTGACGTAATAGACATCGGACCGTACAGTAGATGCACAACATCCTCTCTCTCTCTCTGTCTCCCTTTCTCTCTCTCTCCAAAGGCACACCGAACCACGTACATCCACCACTGCCTCTTCCACATGAGAGTATTGTAACACCATTGGGGACAATTGTTGGGGTCCAAAACGCTCCTTCAGAAAATTTCAATTGACATCAAACTGAAAATGACCAGTCTGGGATTCAGTTTTATGCATCCTGCCAGAGTCATCGATATCCTTTCTCCAGAGTTTACTGCCTTTCACACACACACACACACACACACACACACACACACACACACACACACACACACACACACACACAACACACACACACACTCGTGTGTGCGTGCACACATTCATGATGATAATAGATATACTGCATACCAGGTGTTGTATACCGACATTGCCTGGGACCCTGGATGGCCACCCCCGTTTGGGAGAAGACCCCCCCCCCCGCCACTCTTGCCCCATTTTACCCGTTCAACGTATGTTCCTTCCTGGACCCCTTTCCTCAGGGATATATTCCCCATGGACTTATTCCTACCATGGACCTATTTGCTCACTACCCACTCACCCACCAACCCTTCCCACCCACCTTGGTCGCTCACTCACCCACCTACCTTACCCATCTGCCCACCCACCTTCCCATCCATTCACACTCACCCACCCATCACCCCACCACAACCACCCCACCCACCATATCCACCCTTCCACTCACTCCACCCATCCTTCCCTTCCACCTCCACCCGCTCTGCTCTCCCTACCAATCCGTCCACCCACCTGACCCATTGCAGCTAACAGGAGCATTCACGTACTACACGCCACCAGAATATCTAATTTCGTATGACCAATTAAAGTGTTTCAATAAAAGCATAAATCAGGAAATATTCGTACATACAGGTATGTGTAAAACCGATAAATCTTCATCCCTTGACGTATATAGCCAACACCACAAAACATTCGAAGAACATCACGAAGTATGTTGTGACCTCATTATCAGGCACAGAGCTCACCTTAAATGAATGAGAAAAATTTGTACATAATATTATTATGAAAAAACACCCGTATGGGAGCATTCTTCACTGACCGCAAAGTAATATCGGAAATTAAACATTCTGGCGGTATGTAGTATCTGTACCTTGTTTGGGTCCTAATGCGGCATCTATTAATGACAGCAATGTAGTGTGCAAATTTAAAACGAAAAATTCTATGGTAATTGGCTACCATGTTGATTATTATAAGCAGTAATCTTGGCCATCAGGGGCGCCACTCTGGCAGCTGTAATTTACAGTAAACATTTACAATCATCGTAAAACGTTACACCTGTTAGAGTTGTTTAGAAGGTTCTGAAGTATATGCATTCTCTCGAGTTCCACAGAGAACAGACAGACAGATAGACATTCTTATATATATATATATATATATATATATATATATATATATATATATATATATATATATAGGAAGAGAGGGACACAGATTAAGTAAGGAAAAAAGTACTAGGTGTGGGAACTTCACTGACTTGTGCCGGTGTGGTGTGGTGTGGTGTGGGACTTATGTTGTGTGGTATGGTGTGAGAGCGTGGTGTGATTAGTCCTGCAGTGCTGTTATAAAAATTATGCCTTCGCAAAAGTCGCAAAAGTCTACGGGGGTGAATCACCTCGTGCCCGGAATTGTTAGTGAAAGACAAACTGACCTAGACACTCCTTGACATGTCCCCACATCTAAAAATGAATGATAAGAAAAACGAAAGCAATGAAGAGCGGAATAAATGAAAAAGATGAAGATATAAGGGATAAAAATAAGAGAGAGAGAGAGAGAGAGAGAGAGAGAGAGAGAGGCGCAGGGATGACGGAAGGGTAAGAGAGTAAAAACAGGTCAGGCTATGAGGGGGCAGTATGGGAGA
>NC_137008.1:35983273-36075773 GCF_032717465.1 Coenobita brevimanus | reverse complement strand
TATATACGTGAATGCTATTCTCATATTAGCAAGCAATGTATACATGTTTCGTACCTTCTAACTGATGTGATCATCAGGAGATAGTCTGTTACTGATAATTACTCCTAGGTCCTTCTCCTTTTCTGATATGTGTAGGGTTGATCTTCCTAACTTATAATACCAATCTGGTCTTTTCTCACTTTTACCAAATTTTATTACATGACACTTGTCCACTTTAAATTCCATTTGCCATTTATTGCTCCATTCATGAAGCTTGTTCAATTCCTCTTGCAGCTCTTTGCAAGAATCTATGTTAGTAATTTTCTTTTGAATTTTTGCATCATCTGCAAACATACTTAGATAGCTTCCTCTCTGCGTTATATATTCACTTTAATACCCACCCAACCCCTTTTAAATGCCATAGAGTCAATAAGTGGCTTGGTGCTGGCTTTTCCTTTTCCTATTTTTTCCAATTATCCAATCCAATCCCTTTAGTTTGAGAAATCTTACATCTTCCTTTAGTTTTGAGAAATCTCACATAAGTGTTAGGCTAGTCCAGTATAGTTCAAGTTCAGTTAATGTGAAATGAAAATTAGCCTCTGAATTTCATTTATGGAAAAGTACTTTTAACTCCAGACACTATGAAAACAGTATGCACTCCAGTAGGGTATGCTTAGTGAAGTTTCCTGTTCACACTGTTACAGCACTTCTACTGATTCAATGGATAATGATAAAGTTAAGACCCTTATCAGTTACGTTACTGAGATCACTTCAGATACTAGTTATGGGAAATAAAAAAAAAAAATCCTAAGTTAGGTTATTCAGCACATTGGGTACATTGCTACACATCACTGATTGGCATATTTTAATACCAATCGTTTATTTAAATCTGCACACATGTGCAGTAACATATACCCTGTCGTGTCCAGTAGCACAGGATATATTTATATACTGTACTATCAGTGGAAATGCAATGAACACAGTAATAAAAAAAAAAAAAAGCAAAAGTTAGCACCAAGCCAATGAAAATATGGCACTGAGGTGGAAGGGGGTTGGGTGGTTATTAAAGTGAAAATATAAGGCTGAGAGATAAGACACATGAAGTACAAGAGGAGGTGAATATTAAGCGCCAGTACCAAGCTAAAACAATGACTACATGGCACTATAATGGAAGAGGGTTTGGTGGGTATTAAATTGAAAATGTAAGGCAGAGAGGTAAGACAGATAAAGTACAGGAGCAGAGTGGGAAGAGGGGAAGGATGGAGATTAAAGTGCCCTTTTTGCGACAAGCAGGGATACTGAGGAAGTATTCTGTCCCCCCTCCCCAGAAGGGTACTATCAATGGAAACTAAGTCAGCTCCCAGTCACGGTTATCTCACGAGTCCTTTCCCCTCGGGGAGGGGGGGATAGAATACTTCCTCAGTATCCCTGCTTGTCGTAAAAGCCGACTAAAAATCCTTCCCCTTTTCCCCCCTGCTTCTTGTACTTTATGTTCCACCTCTCTGACATATATTTTCAATACCCACCCAAGTTAGTGCCATATAACTTAGTCATTGAATGGAATGGATTATTTAAAAAAAAAAAAAAAGAAAGAAAGAAAGGAAAGCGAGCACCAAGCCACTCAATGACTATATGGCACTACAATAGGAGTTGGGTGGGTATTAAAGTGAAAATATAAGGCAGAGGTGGGACAGATAAAGTACAAGAAGCAGAGGGGGAAAAGAGGAAGGATGAAGATTAAAGTGTTCCTTTTAGACGGTTTTTACGACAAGAAGGGATACTGAGGAGGTATTCTATCCCCCCCCCTCCCCAGGGGGAAACTTAGTCATTGAGTGGCTTGGTGCTCGCTTTCCTTTTTTTTGTTTTTTTTTTAAATCCATTCTATTTCATTCCATTCCATTCATGAGTCCTTTACTCATCCCTCTTAACCACCTGTGAGGTCTACAAATACCTGTACACTAGTCAAATTTAACACAGTGAGAACTACTCAGCTGCAGACCAGTATCACTGACCAGTGTTGTAAGATACTAGAAAAGCTGATAAGGGAAGTTTGGGTAAGACATCTAGAACATGGTATGATAAAAGAGAGGCAGTTCGGTTTTAGGAAGGGAAAATCATGTGTTACTAATCTTCTATGCAATTATGACAAAGTTAGAGAAACATTACAGAAAAGAGAAGGATGGGTGGACAGTACCTATTTAGATTTTAAGAAAGCATTTGACAGAGTACCGCACCAGACTTTTATGGAAACTGTACCATCAAGGAGGTATCCAAGGCAATCTCCACTGTTGGATGCAGGATTTTCTCAGAAAAAGGGAAATGAGAACAATATTAAGGGGGAATTACTGATCATGGAGGGAAGTGACCAGCGGAGTTCCACAGTGCTCAGTTATGTTTTTAGTATATTATGTTTTTAGTATATATAAATGGCATAGATAGTAATATTGGAAATGGAAGCTATCTAAATATGTTTGCAGATGATGCAAAAATTAAAAAGAAAATTACTAACATAGATTCTTGCAAAGAGCTGCAAGAGGAATTGAACAAGCTTCATGAATGGAGCAATAAATGGCAAATGGAATTTAAAGTGGACAAGTGTCATGTAATAAAATTTGGTAAAAGTGAGAAAAGACCAGATTGGTATTATAAGTTAGGAAGATCAACCCTACACATATCAGAAAAGGAGAAGGACCTAGGAGTAATTATCAGTAACAGACTATCTCCTGATGATCACATCAGTTAGAAGGTACGAAACATGTATACATTGCTTGCTAATATGAGAATAGCATTCACGTATATAAATGAAGATATGCTGAGGAAGATATTCATCAGACCAACTCTGGAGTATGCATCACGGTAGTCTGGAATCCTCATCTCAAAAAACACAGATAAGATTGAAAAAGTACAACGGGCCACTACAAGATGGGTACCAAGCTTAAGGGATTTAAGTTACTGAGAAAGACTGGAAAGATTGAATTTACCAACGCTGCAGGAGAGGAGGAGACATGATTATGCTATATAAATGCATATCAGGGGAACAGAAAATAGACAAAAATGAATATATATCATATGTGTGAAGCATCAGCAAGAGGACATTGCAAAATACAGCATAAAAATAAAGGTGATAAAGATGTAAGGAAATTCAGTTTCCCTAATAAGACAATTGATCAGTGGAATGCACAACCGAATGAGGTAGTGTGTGCCAAAACTATTTATAATTTCAAGGATATGTATGATAAAAACGGTTTAATACACGGGACAATACGAGCTTGACTCATTCCTGTAAAGATTCAAAGCTAAGGCAATCCTCACGCCTAACAGATTAGATAACTCGTCCCCAGATGATTAATTATAACTATGTTTATCCAACTTAACTCATTCATACCTTAGAAATTCGAATTTTTACTGCTTTCCGCCTAACCTAATTTAATTTAAGGGCGAAAACTACCCGAGAAAGCTTTGAGACGAATGATATGAGACGCCGGAATGACCATTTGCCGTTTGTAAATAAAGGGCGAGAGGCTCCGATCATGTTACCCCTACAGAGATCAGAGGACAAATGGCATATTTGTGGCGGCCTTTGGCAACTTCCGCGCATGCGCCGTAGGGGGCGGACAGGGAACCAGATCATGACGCTACACCTGGCACCTCATTTCCCATATGAACGTAGACATTGCTTCATTACACTTGCTCGCTTCGCTCGCTGCGCTCGCTCACTTGTAATGAAACATGGATGAAATGCCCTGAAGGCATACATATGTTACAGAATCAGTGAGTTAAACCCAAAGAAGTATTTGTAACTACAAGAAAAACAAAAATACAAAGAAAAACAACTACAGGCACACTGTTTCTATACAATAGAAAAAAACAAACAATAGTAATGAATCTGAGATGCTTAAAATTCTTAGCCTTTTGTTGCATCTGTATTTACAGTGGTGGATAGAAGTGTTACTCCTCCTGGTTTTCTCATAGGTTTAGAAGATGGACTAATTAGTGATATAATTAGTGAGAGACATACTGCCTGCATTCGATATTTCAAAAGTCAATAAAACTCATCACCAGTCTGCCAAGGTCTTGCCCACTATTTGCAAGCAGCTCTGTGTGATCAGCATACTTAAGACAGATACTCCGTCTTCCACCATTCATTATCAAGCCATCCTTTTCTTCATCACTCGTGTTCTTACCTCTCATAATACATTCCACATTAATTTTTAACAACCCAGGGAACATCACACAACCTTGTCTCATTCAACACTGATCTTAAACTATTCACTTTGCTGACCACCTACCCTTACGGATGTTTAACTACCATCGTAAAAACTCTTGAAGGAACTTAATAGCTTAACATCTACATCATACATACGCAAAGCCTTCCATATTCCCTCTTGGTTTCCTTTGTTGCATGATTTTTCCAGATCCATAAATGCCATAAGTGTCTTATAGTCCTTCTCACAAGCCATCATCTCCTTCCTCGTTGCAAATATTTGATCTACACAAAATCTACCACTCCCAACGCCACCCTATTCGTCACTCACTAAGTCTTCTGATATATCCTTTACCTTTCTTTTTTAATGATAATTCTTTCATATGCATTTTCTGCAACATTCTAGAGACTCATTCCACAACAACTTTTGCACTCACTTCGCTCGCCTTTATTCCTGTACAGGGATATAGTCACAGCCTCCTTCCACTCTGCTAGTACAGTTTCACTCATCCTTGCCTTCTTATATATCTCTAACAAACACTACATTCTAATATCTCCACTACAGTTAATTATGTCTGCATACACCTTATCACCACCTGCCACTTCACAGTATTCTTCTCTTCGGCCATTGCCACATTTCCTGGCACTACATTCCTTCTCTGCACATCGCCGGAATCACTCATGTTTACAGCTACTCTGTTCTCACAATTCCCATTCATCAGCTTTTCAAACTTTCTTCTCATCTGCTCCTTAATTCACTTCCACTGGCATTTTCCACTTTCATTTCTCACACTTCCACACGGCCGTCCACTCTCACTTCCACATTTTAGCACCTCTTTCCAGAACAGTTTCCAATATTCAGAGTATTTTTCATTCACTTTTCTTTCAAGCTCATAACTGCTTCCTTCTTTTTCCTCTTCACTAGTCTCTTCTCGTGCCTCTTACTGTCAGTGTATTATCTTCTTCTTTCATTTGACTCTTCCTGCATCCACTCTAGCCGTTTCTTCCTCTTTTCCTCCACTGCTCTTTCAAATTCCTCTCACTACGTTTTATTTCTTCTTATTTGTTAACCTCGCGACACCACACACCTCTACCATATTTGTAACTAAATATTCCCTATAAAATGATGTATTCCACAAGTCGCCCAGATCCACTTGCTCCCAGTTCATTGACTCCAGTTCCTCCACTACTTTAACCTGGTACGGTATGCATCTGTTTCAAATTCTCCACTTTCAGTTTCTCTCTCTCTCTCTCTCTCTCTCTCTCTCTCTCTCTCTCTTTCATTTTACATCGCCCAGTTCACTTCCACTCACCCTGTGTAGTCACACCTTTCAAGCACACACTTTTCTACTCTTTTATCACAGACTTCCATACTTCGCGTCTTTTACATGTGTTGCTGGAGGCCATTTCTACAGCTCTCATTCTTGAATTTTTGATGTTCAAGACATTCCAGATTCTTATTCCCTTGTATATGTTGTTTCTGATACTGAAACTCCTTCATCTAGGCCTGTGGAATATATATATATCTATATCTATCTATTTATCTGTCTATCTATCTGGCTCTCTGTCTGTCTGTCTGTCTGTCTGTCTGTCTCTCTTTCTCTCTCTCTCTCTCTCTCTCTCTCTGTATATATATATATATATATATATATATATATATATATATATATATATATATATATATATATATATATATATATCACCTTTCGGAACATTCTCTACTTACTGTTATATATTTTTTTTCATGATCCAAACGGTCATATACATCTTTCAATTCCGCTGCCTTCCACAATCTGCCCTACTACAAATATTTGTCTGCACATTCCTTTCCACTCCCGAAAGGACTTTGTTCATCATTCACCGGATTTTTTGACACTTCCATTCATTTTTTCCCACCGCTCTGGTGTCGCCATTCCCATTCATAAGATATTGAAAAGTCTTTCCGTCTGCTTCTTAATTTGTTGCCATTCAGGTGTACCCTCCTCTTTTCATCCCTCTTATTGTTCCATATTCATTGTAACACTTGCAGACTGAAATCGTTTTCCCTTTTCAGAGACAGTTCACTTTTCTCCTGAATTCTTCATTTACGTTCATCGTGTCTTACTCTCAGTATATTCATTTCTTTCATCCTGTTCCATGCTTGCATTACCCGATTCACCTCTTCTATTTCACCTCCATTGCTTTCTCTAACACATTTTAATCTGTCCGACTCTGGCCATTTGCTTCACAGTCCTCCCCTGAGTCCCAGAAGTCCTCCTACTTAATATATACTTCCACATGGCACCACTTCGGCGCTAACACCCACAGTCCATAAGAAATACATGCTAGGGCTGTATCACACAGAAATGGTTTATTGGTATTAGAGGGGACATTTTTACGACATGTCGTCGGATCTTACAGTAGACCAGCAAACTTTGCTTTAACAAATTTCAAATCCTTAAAGTGTTCCCTGCTCCAGCCAGGATTCAAGACTGCAGGCCACCTTTCTATCGATTCTGCCACCGCCTGCCCTTTATGTGACTATGGTCTCCCTCACTATTGGCCTATGAGGTCATCAGTAATTGTAGCTCCGTAATGGTACATATTTGGATACATAATCAGATATAGTATTTTTTTGGTTAGAATTCCTTAACCTATCATTTCCCAAAGCTTTGTCCTTTCCTTCCGGGACACCCTGTATATAGGGACAGGGTTATTGCGTGAGGTGAAAATATGAGGCATGGTGAGAGGGATGGCGTTGATAATGAATGATGAAGGATGGAGTATCTAAAATCTGATGTAAGGCGAACGATGCAGTGCTGCTTGCAGATAGCAGACTAGAGCTTGGCAGACTTGTGCAGAGTTTTGTAAATGTCTGTGAGCGTCGTGCCTTGAAAGTAAAACTAAATAAGAGAAAAATGATGGTTAAAGAGAGAGAAGGTGACTCGCAGTGATTTTTTCAGTGGAAGGAGAAAAACTTGAAATGGTGAGAACTTTAGTACTTGGATGGGAGGAGAAAAACTTGAAATGGTGAGAACTTTAGTACTTGGATACAGCGTTAGAAGAGAGGGATATATGTGCAAAACAAGTGGAAAATGGACTGGCACAGGGAAGGAAAGTGGCTGGTGCTATGAAGGCCACGATAACACGTAGAGGTCTGAGTGTGGCGCCTGCGAGAGGCTTGCATGGAGGAGTTTATGCCTGCTGTAACATGCGTGTGGCATACATATGAAAAATGAAGAGTAAGATATTGGAAATGGGACTGTTGAGAAATTTGTGTGGACTGCGGAGAGTGAATAGGAAAAGGAATATTGTGTTTCGTGAAGATGTAGATCAATGATGTCTGTGGACACCCGAGTCGAAGAGAATGTACTTAGATGATATAATCGTGTGAAGAGAATGTGTGTGAACATAGTAGAGAAAGGGGTATATCTGAGCAATTTTGAAGAAGAAGGCGTCATGATAGGCCAAGAAGAAGGTGGATGGTAAATGAAAGAGAAGTATGGAGGTTGATGAGGCTGGGGAACTGACAAGGGATCCAGCTGGCTGGATGAGTTTTGCACGGAGGGGTGTATGACCAAGGACTGGCATCCCTCGTTAACTTGGCAGTCGTCGGATTGACTCTGTCGAATAGGTAAATGTGAATATAAAGTTAAAGGTGGGGGTAAACGCCATGAAGTGGTCAGTCGCGGTGCTAGTCCCCGTAACTTAGGCCTTTGAGTCTGTGGCGGGTTTTTGACCCAGCATCCTGGGATACAAGGCTACTGCATTATCCAGGTTACTATCTTTACTTCCCCTAGGTATTACCCGAGGTACTTATTTTACCTACCAACCCACAAAGAGTGGGTGGACACCTGAGTTGAGCGATGTCAGCTACCCGCACAGGGATTCGAACCCTGGCACTAATGGGCCAGCAGCTTCTCAGTCAACGACGCTTATCACTCAGTGGTACGTATGGAATTCGTGTACCTATCAGGTGGAGCCAGGATTCTGGGGGACTGAATGATGAATGAATGGGTGTGTGGTCCATGTCGCTGGGCTTACCGGTGCTCGTCTGTAGCTTTCCAATGATCGTATTCTTTCCTTTTCCTGGCTTTCTGTAGCCTCCCTCACCTCACCTGCAGGTGGGGAAAAAAAAAAAAAAAGGGCTGGATGATGATGATGATGATGATGATGATGATGATGATGATGATATTCTGTTATATTCAGCATCTGAAAATCAGTATTATGATCAGGTAATAATTTAGAACGCGCTGTCCTCTCTAGATTCAAACGATGATAACATACAAAAAACTCCTGCCTACAAGCCCATAAGAAATAGAATTAAGGAATAATGATAAGATATTTCAAACTAATCCCAGAACGAATGGAAGCAGTGACGCCAAGCAATTAATTAAATGTCTTCTTGGAGAAGGCAATTGACTTCAGGTTCGAAAATACTGTCTTAACCTTGTAATTTCGTAAATACACCAAAACTTAGGGTATAGTATTTAACTCTGAATGTCATGTTAAGAAAACAATATGAAAATACTGGCAAGAGTACAAAAAAGTGAGTGAAAAAAGTTATTTCCAGACTGTGGAACAAGTTACAGTGTCTTAGGAAGCTTGGGAAAGATCACTTTCTCGTTTTTCTCCATTTCTCCAAGTTTCTCTTTGTCTTCTCTCTCTTCCAGCGGCTCTGTTCTCTCTTCTTGACCCTTTCCTTGCTCATTTATCCTAATTCTTCCCTCTTTCCTCACCCTCTTGACTCATTTTCCACTCTATCTTTCCCTTCATTTACTTTCTCCTTTCTCCCCCCCCCTTCTCTCTCTCTCTCTCTCTCTCCTCAGCCAATCCCTGCCTTCCCATGTCTCTCGCTACCGTCAGCTCCTTTCTTCTGATTGTTTTTAGGAATTATCTATGACAGCCGGTCGTAGTGTTTTCTGTCATTCCAATAAAGTAAACATATTCTTTCCAGCAAACATGACCATTGCTGTTTTCGATTTCCTGCCGCTTATTACGCCAGAGGAGAAGGTGGATGAGGGAGCGAATTTCTCTTTTCTAGACCTTCTCACATGGTTTATTTTGATCTTTGGCGTAATTGGTTTTATCCGGGCAGACAACCTCGCTATAGGCCAACCGGAGTACTGTTGACTACTCTGTCTGTCTGTCTGTCTGTCTCTCTCTCTCTCTCTCTCTCTCTCTGCTTGTGTCGGTGGGCGGGGCAGGGTTTCCGGGCAGTGGCTTTTGAGGGATGATGGAGACAGCCGGTCCGATCCTCCCTCCGCCTCTCTCGAGGGGGAGGGAGAAGGGGGAGATTGGGAAGGAGAAAATAGGGGAGTGGAGCGGCGTAGCAGAGAAGGGAGGATAGGGAGGAAACAGAGGAAAATAGGTGGGAGGGGTGAGGAGACAAAAGGGAGGGTTTTGGAATAAGAGAAGTTGGTAAGGGATACGTTAAGCATGAGCATGAAGAAGGTGAAAGAATGGGGGAAAGGAGGCAAAGGTTAGAATAAGGGACTAGTGAAGAACCAAGTGATGAAGCAAATGTAAGAATGAAGAGACTATGGGAGAGCATGCAGTACAGCAAGGAAAGACGTGTGAGGAAAGTACGATGCTTAGAGAAAGGAAACTTAGGGATTTTGTAAGATTAGTAAACGAAAAGAATGGAAGCAAAAGGGGAATAAGGAGATGAAACAAAGGGAGAAAAGAGAGGAGTGGGGGATATGAAGGTGAAAAAGGAAAGTGGAAGAAAAGGGGAGGACGGAAGGAGGGGTGATGAAACAGGGGGAAGCAGGGAAAGTGCGAGAGAAATAGAGAATGGAAAGATATAGAATATTAAGAGCAAGAAGGAACACTCAGGGAGAGTAACACCCACGCACGTCAGCAGGTCGTGGGACAAAGAATTTGACTTTGCCCTGTGGTTCTGACCTTCGACTGAGTGGAGGATGGTACCCCCTCCTTGTCCCGAGGCGTACAGTACATGGAGAGCTTCACTGATCTTGTCATGTCTAAAACTTGGTACTCGTGGAGGTCTACCATTGTGCAAGCCTCGTTTTCCGAGGTAAAAACAAAACTGTGGTTGTATTCTGACACACACACACACACACACACACACACACACACACACACACACACACACACACACACACACACACACACACACACACACACACACACACACACACACACACACACACACACACACACACACACACACACACACACACACACACACACACACAATTTGTTTGTTTACTTCTACCTGTCTATTTATCTATCTATTTGCTTATGTCCATTGTATACAGGACACATACATATTATAAATACATCTCTCTCTCTCTCTCTCGTCAATGAACTAATATATATATATATATATATATATATATATATATATATATATATATATATATATATATATATATATATATATATATATATATATATATATATATATATATATATATATATATATATATATATATATATATATATATATATATTGTTCACGTACTAACTTTAAGAGGTGACTCTAGGGCTGATTTTGAGTACAAAATGCACAAGCTACGTGAGTGTCTTTCTCCAACATGTCAGTGCTAAAATTCCTGATGGCCTTGTGGGGGAATTATGCAGAAACCATTGGCACCAGTGTCATCAGTAACTAAAGATCCGTAACGGTGGGGACTTGGACCCATGTTGATACTGCATATTTTTTATTTTGTTGCTCTCAGTCAGACCTAGAATCAGCCTCTGGAATTAGTGCGTCAAGTCCCGGGACACCCCGTGTACCTCACTGGGTCCCAGGGCTGCTGTGTGGGATGTTGCTGCCAGGGTGCTTGGCCTACCGCTCACCACCTACCGTATGGACTTACCGACTCAAAAGTCTTTGATTCGAACTCTATGGTTTGCCCTTTTATTAACTTTTTGAAAATGCCTAGTTCCGTCCATGTTAAATAATGTAGGCCCCAGTGTAATACAGGCAAACAAGCAACAAACAGACAAAAACACACACACACACACACACACACACACACACACACACACACACACACACACACACACACACACACACACACACACACACACACACACACACACACACACACACACACACACCTCTCTCTATTAGTAGAACTGATCGATGAGATGAAATGCTGCTGTTCTGGAATGGTTATATTATGTCAAACACTTTAAAATGTCGACGCAGTGTATTTTTAAGGATGTCAGTTCTCGGCGACCTAACACATAGCGTGATGGAAACTGTCACATTTTCTCGATGAATCAAGGTTAACGCTTGTATCTGGCAGATTTATATCATTACCTGTAGGCTGCTGAGATTTGCACTATGAAGCATTTGAGTTTAAAAGCTGTTGAAATAATTAAGTAGTTTGAAGCTTTCTGTAAGCTGACTCCTAAGTTTTCATTTATTCAGTAAACATTGAAGGTTTTAAAGATTATCTTGGCACGATTTGCCTATTAGAAAAGGGATTAACGTGGTTGATCTTTGGTTACTGCTTCGAAAGGGTCCCAGAACTGAACCCCACACTCCAGCGGCGGTCTTACAGTCCTCTTGTGCCATATTTCTGGTGATATAACCCGAGGATCAGCCTGATCATCCCAGGCTGTGTTTGCTACAGGTACACACTGGCTAATGGTATAAGGCTGTCGGTAAGAGTGATCATCCTTGGCTTAACAAATATTCAACGTACAGTGTGTGATCCCTGCGTCTGGTGTTCAAGCATCCAATTTTTCAACCTGACTGGAAAAGAAGAAAAGAAAAAGAAATGGCACTTGCTGCCAGTACACGTCATCTGCCACTTGCACGACCACTCCGGTAATTCAGACAGACCGTACCGTCAAAATAAGTGTGTTGCTGGTACCTAATGATGTCATCAGCGAAACTGAATATAACATCTATTCCTACATCATTTAGTATGCGACGCTTTATCAAAATCTTTTTGGAAATCCATATAGGTAGGCTAATTGCGAATGTCAACTGCCATTAATACTTAACAAATTATTATAAACGTCTGAAAGATTTGCTATAAATGGATCTGCCAGACCTAAAGTCATTCTGGCTTTCCTTTATTAAGATAATTAATTGTATAAATTTGACTATGCCCACCCTCAGTGTTGTTCGTAAGGTCCTTTCAACAGTGGAGGTTAAAATGACTATTTTATACCTACCACATTCAATCTCTACTTCCTTTTCTACAGACAGGTTTTCTAGTATCTAATTTTCGGGAAGCTACACCTGCCTCAGAGACCTAACTGTTGCAGACATTAGCACGAGAGGCGGCTTGTTTGTATGATCCTTGAAAATACTGGGTAGGATTAATCTGAGCTTCTTGATTTTAGTAAGCTATCTAACACTTTCCTTATTGTTTTAAAATATTATTTAATGCTTCGTGACTTAAATACGCGCGGCTGTCAGCGGTAGAGTTCTCTGACTTGAAAAAATTAATTGTAGAGAAAATTTTTTCCGTCATCTGATATCAGCTGACTCTCGTCGTTTATCAAAGGACCAATACCAGGCTTAAGTCCTTTGTTGATATTAACGTGCTAATAAATATATCTTTTTATATTTTTACAATGCTGGTTCCATACTTGCGCTTTACTTTTCCTGTTTAAAAAAATTGCCACTGCTCTTATTCTGCTGGGTTACGTATTTACTGAACTTATTTTTCAGTAGTGTTTAGAGTCTGTGTCCTTCCCATTGCTCTGCTATTCTTCATGTCAATCTTGGATGGTTTATTTTTGTCTAAATATCATTCGCCCAGCTGCGCATGCAAATTGCACGGGGTAATTCTATCAAAATTGTTTTTTTCTTAATGGGTGGGTAGTATGTATCTTATGTCTGAAAGTATAATAGGAAGCCTGATGAGTTTTGAGTCAGTGGTTCACTTGTGGATTTATGAAGTGACTACATCAGATTTGGCTCTGCCCGCATGAGCTGGCTGCTTTCCTCTGGGCAGGTTATAGCAAGGGAGGGGAGAGGGCGTAAAGGGAGAGGGTATGAGAGATGCATTAGTTGGAAGATGGAGATAAGAGGAGTTGAACAGGTGAGATAGGGGTCAGAGTCTTAAGAAGGTACGGGATGGAGTGGAGAGGTGGGATAGGGAGAGTCTGGGATCGTTTCATCTTTATCAAGAGTGAGTATCGTTGGACTAACAGACTCAAGAATGTGAACTGTACATAACTCATGACTTAATCATCCGTTTTGACTCTAAAACGCAAATAAACTACAGCAATTCTTCTTCTTTGAATTCTAAGACTCTTTAATTTAAGATAATAATCTAGGGAGGCAAATATCATTTAGCTAACAGTAAAGACTCTGAAGCTTATCTGATAATCTCTTCACGCAAAACTGCATTGAGGCGTTATTTAAATGACATCAAATTACTATGCCGAACCGCGGGAAACCCCGGTTCCTCGAAATACATAACGTTATCAGTTTTTCTTTGTCAAGTGTCTGTTAGGTAACGGTTAAGGATATACAGTGCTTCGAAATGTCATGTTCCTAGACGCGCAGCACCATGTGAATCAAGTGAATCTCCCTTGGTAAATTCCGAGTATGGCCGTATTAACAGTGCTTGCCCTTACGTCGGCCCAGGATGTGGATTAATAGGTGCTCACATTTGAGAATATTTGATAGTTTGCTCCTAACGTAAAAATACGCAGTGCTATATTAATATGCCAAAGTGACGTAACAATGCCATAATGAACACGAACAGAAAATAATGTTAAAAACCCATAATCACCCTTTATTTCTTACTCAAGGAGAAAGAAATATTCTTCCATTTTTATAGCATTATCCTCAACGCCTTTGATGCCAAAGCTACAGAGGATCATAGTTTTTTTATTTTTTCATCTTCATTCTGATGACGACAAGTGCCATAGAAATGTCAGTGGCTCATCTATATTCTATTTTTGATCAACGGAATTTTTAAAAATCCTCTGTGTAAGCTAGCTCAAAGGTTTTTGTAAGCTATTCATCTTAAGCCTCGTAGTAGTCAAGGCTCTGACTAATCCGCACTTGTTCCAAAAGTCTCCCTTGAACCGAATGAAATCTTGTGGAGATCATAACAGGAGGGAGAACGAAACACCCGTGCACGCACTGCAATCGATCTGTGACCAAAGTTTTCACCTACTTCTGTGATCTTGACCATTAACCGGTTATTCTCAAACTTGATATATTTCATCCATGCATGACCATAACCTCCCCCCCCCCAACTAAACGTGGTTCAAACTGGATAATAACTGTTTAGGCTGACCTTTCCCTGTGACCCAGATATTTATCATGTTGGTCTCAAGACTGAACAAATTAGTCGAACTGACACTAAATCGTTCCGCCAAGGTAGATCCAGACTGAATAAAATCTTGAATTGAAGGACTGAAAGCTTGATATTGTTCTGTGACGTTAAATTTTTACCGATTGTCCTCATAATTGACCGACTTCGCCCTTACTTCACCTCTCACCCTTCCACCAAGTTTTGTCTAACTCGGATCAAAACTGTAAAAGTGAACCTATTCCCAACCTATTACCGTTGACCTCTTTCGGGCGATGTCTGCTTTCGACCCAGTGGAGACTGATACCCCTTTGTGAAGAGAAAAAAAAAGATCGTTGTTGTTATTTTTAGAGCATGGGGTGTAAAAGAAAGAATTAGGAGGAGGAGAAGAAGAACAAGAACAAGAAGAAGAAGAAGAAAAAGAGGAAGAATGTGGAGAAACCGGAATCTTTGTCAGTTGTGTCAGGCAGTTGGAGTTATGTTTCAGCTACTATGGGAGATGATTTAAGCATCTGTAAGTACAGACATTAAGGCTAGATGCTTAAAAAAATAAGACCTCCGTGTTTGGGAATTACGAAGGATACTATTTATTAAGGTTTATGGGCACGTCGGCGCCATCTCTACATATACCGGAAGTGATATTAAGTGTACGGTACTCAGCATTTTTATAAGATCGAAAACCTTACGCAATGCACCTCTGGAGTCAGGACATAATATTATCATTACCGGAAAAATCGTCACCAAACAATACGTCATGGATCATGGCTGCACCGGTGTGCCAACATCCACACTCGTCACACACTCTTTTCGTCAGTAAGAAGTAGATATGAAAATTGAAGTTTGTGTTTGTATCTACAAAAACTTTAGTTACATTGCTTTTTCAAAGCCTGACGACAGGATGATCTATTAACTTTCTCAAAATCTGCCCGTACAATGCAAAAGCCTTTGGATAAATATTTTGTATTAGGGAATGTGTGTGTGTTGTAAGAACTGTAGCTGTCAGTTTCAGGGTTCCATCCACTGCCCAGCTGGGCATTTGAAATTGGACTTCCTGGATCTCTGCCTAATAGCAATTTCATGTGGTGAGAAAAGGGTTCTTGATTGTAGATGTATCAGGGCCACTTAAACACGTTTACATATGTCAGTAGTGACACAGGAGACACATGGAGCTGTGGTTTATTTAAACTGTGCTTTAAAAAATTAAGTCCTAAGCTTTATACAATTACACAAGTGCTCGTGGACCCTTCGGGTCCCTCGCACTTGCTCCTGGGGAGTGCTCTCGCGCTGCTATTATACATTTTGGTTATAGCTGTGGCAGAAAATTCTACGGAGATCCTATGCCGGGCGTCGAGAGCGGCGTTTTTTTTGGTCAAAATGTGATCGCTCATTAAATATAGGAAAAGTTTTTCAGTCGTGATGGGACCAAGTTTTTTCACATCAGCCATTTTTTTGCGATTTTTGTGCCAGTTTTGGTGCGATTTGAATGTGTAGTTTCGGCTGCCCAAATACACACACACACACACACACACACACACACACACACACACACACACACACACACACACGCACGCACACACACACACACACGCACACACACACACACACACACACACACACACACACACACACACACACACACACACACACACACACACACACACACACACACACACAGGGCTAGTGCTATAGTATATTAGAAACTGAATCCTAAAGCGCCAAAGGAAACCAAATAAAAATTTTCTACCAAATACAAGTCTTCTGACTTTGCAAGAAATATATGACTCAGTGAGAGAAGATAAGGAAGAACTGGGCACCTTTGGCCAAATATAACAGCTGAGAAGGAATATCTTACGGCAATCTATCTACCTCACTATGTCTATCTATCTATCTATCGGTCTATCTATCGATCTATCTATTACTTATTATCTCTCATAAAGTAAATCTTGCATAAAACGTTTGTTGTTGGTTGTGTAAAGAAATGGCCAGCCAACTCCTGTTTTTGCATTTAAGCGATAACGCAGCTGCCTTCACTCTTTTCACCTAAAGAATGAAGAGGTGTCTGCTACTCTTGCAAGTAGCTGTCGTAACTGTTTTCGATAGTCACGTTCAAGCCATTTACAGGACTTCATGCAGGCTTGAAAACGACAACGCATGAGTTTAAGAAAGTGCCTTTGATCAGCACGGGCAACTTGTCAAACAGAAAAAAGAATTACACTAATAATAGTATTAAAAAGGATGGGATTGTCTTGGCAATAGTTGTGAAGCATATAAGAAGTTCCCTAACATGGTGGAGTATCAGACAAGGACTGCCCTAACAATAATGGTGTAACATACGAGAATTACTCTAACAATGGTGGTTTAACAGGCAAGAGCTAATCTAACAGTGATGATGTAACAGACTAAGACTGCTTTAAGAATGGTGGTTTAACAGGTTCTGATAAACTTGGTTATACATGAAAATTAATAACACAGATAGGTAGCCATTAGTCTCCTGGAAGTAGTCTTAGTCAGCACCTTGTAGTCTTCTCAAAATAGAGGGTTGTCTGGATTCCATTATGTTCTGAATACGAGCACCCTGGCTACTATACCCCGTGCCCCATTAAATCACATTTTGATTGCCGTGATCTGCATATCTGACCTGCCGATCTCACCGCGTCCTGTTCGTCATTAGTGAGTTACACGGCTTAATGGCCTGCCTGGAAGGGGAATGAAGGGGTGGCTCTTAAGATGTTCTGAGCAATCACATGTTCTAAATACAGCTGGAATCCTTTTTTGAAGCCACCTCTTCCAAATACCTACATTGCTGTTTTCCAAAGCGTCAACAGATTACCACCAGCATCACAGTGACGGGTGCCACGCCTCTGATCGGTGATAGATGACAAAACTGATAATATCGGTAAACTCCTACCAGAAGCAAACATGCAAATAATAGGGCGTCAATTTCCCGCAGAAACACAATCCTCTCCCATAATTTCTCACAGGGTGGCGCTCCATTCCCCATTTGATGTGCTGTAACGATGAGGGTGGAGCTCACGCAGGGAGACCACCACTCCTACTCCTCGCTGGCCCAGCCTTTCTTTTGGCAACCAATGGGAGCAGGAGGGCGGGGTAGTGGCGGGCGGGGCTTGCTGCACAGCGGCTTATGGCGTCCTAACACCCTTGTTATCAGATCTGTTGCCGCTGGCACAAGGCACAGTCAGCTCCAGCTTGATCGCCTACTTGTTAGTCCATGCGAGTAGTGTGAAGATCCGCGAGTTGTGAACGGCGCCGATCAAGTTCATATCTCGCTTCAGGGATTATTTATCTGATGTGGCGGAAGCAGACTCTCTACTGTGGGTGCAAGTAGTGGGTCCAGGCGGTGTTTTAAGTTGCACTGTATGAATGTAGTAGTGCCTGGAGGCTCAAGATGTCCGGCAACACCGCCGCCAGCCTCCACACCAGCCAGAGGGGCAAGAGTTTCGCCATGGAGTACCTGCTGGGCGGAGGCAGCGGTGGCGGGGGAAAGGACAGTGGTGGTGGAGGTGGCGGGACACTAGCTCCCCTCGGATTGAATCTCCCACACCTCTACAACACGTGCCTGCTGCCGCACCTGCCGGGCTTGCCACCCCCTCTCCTGCCCTCGCTCCCTTACCCGCCCCTACACCACTATCCACTGCCCTCGGCCCTCGCCGCCGGCCTACAGGGAGCGCTGCCCCCGCCTCTGTTAGGTTTGTCTCCCCCTGGCCTCGGCGTCCGTCACCTGGGAGATCTGGGTGTGTGTCGCAGGGAGGGCCTGGTGCTGGAGGGTCCTCAGAGCCCAGGGTCAGCGGGAGACCACACCAACACGTCAGATTCCGACCACCACGACCACGACAAACAAGGTAGGGTCACTGCACCGTCCTCCCTCTGCCAAGCATAACCACTCGGGCTAAGGAAAACCATAGATTTAGCTTCGTTACTGCTCATTGTTTCTTGGTCACGTTGGCTTTTCATCAGGCTTTTATTCAGCTTTAAGGGAACACATGAAAATAACGACTGATCATTTAATAGGTGGTTAGGTGCATCTACAGATGTTCTGAATACTGCAGAGACTATTTTAACATTTTTTCCATTTGAATCATGATAATTTTACGGCGATTTTGAGAAAATTTTGTATGATCTGATAAAACTTTTTCATAGTATGATATGTACAGTCTCTCTATATCACATTTAAAACGTATTTACGCGTCTATATGGTCGATGAAATGTGCCAGCATTAGTCTGACAATGTCACCGCCATCTAACTTATTCATCAAGTCATCTACCTGCAGGTGTCGATTATGTCAGTATATTAAAATTTACAGGGCTGATACAGTACATCTGGTGGCACCAATCGCTGCAGATTTACGAAACTAACATCTGTCAAATAAATGATGTTTGCGAGATTGTTGGTTTTAATGGCTATCGTTATGTACGGTATATCTTTGGTTTTGCTCACATTATGTGACGTTAAAAAGAAATAAGAAAATTAGGTTTGCTCATCCAAGGATCAACTCCACCAATTTGCTACATTTCTCAATACATTTGAGAAGTTAGTCATTTTAAGAATAGTTTGGTTATATTTCTTGGTAGCGTCACCCAGCCTACGAAAATATGTAGATGCTGATGTTCGTTCATTTTGACAGTCCTTATACAAGTCTGCATCTATCAGCCTTGTTCGCTCTTGATGGCTCTCTCAGCCCGCACGGTCTCTGGAAGTATATATGTTCAGTACCCAATCCCTGTGGTTATTTTGTAGGACCCAGTCCCAGAGCTTAGGTGTCCTACCCTACACACATGCAAGCCACCTCGGGCTACCGCTATGCATCAAACCTGCAGTATATTAAATTCCAAGACGACCTTTCATGTTCGTTCGCAGCGATGCCATCCCGATAAGCACAAATCTAAATAGTTAATCTCATCTCTGTACACTCAAACCTTCGGACATCGTCGTCATTTTCTGCTGTTTTACTACCATAAAAAAATTCACGTCTGACACATGCATCATACACTGACACAAGCATCATACAACTTTCCCACTGTGTAAAGGTAGAGCCCCTCATTGTTAAGAGAAGTGATAGTTCCCGAAATTCCTTCATCCACTTCCGACCCTTGCCTTAGCTCCACTCCGCTACCCCTACCTCATCCCCGCAGCTCTAGTTCATATCACTTGAAGGGCCAGAATAGTTCACTGGTAGCGCTCGCGCTTCACGCCATTGGACTTGTAGTTCGAGCCTTCATTAGGGTAGCGTATTATTTTCTGGTGAGAGGTGTAGCGGTCTTTCCAAGGATCTCTCCTTGCTCTGCAGAGCTATTTGTTTTCTCAGTCCTAGCTCGGGGGATCCACTCATCATATCACTTGAATTACGAATTCCTGTCTTCTGCCAGTATTTTATTATGATGTCAGTTATTAGTCCAGGACAAAACACACACACACACACACACACACACACACACACACACACACACACACACACACACACACACACACACACACACACAATCAAATTCAACAAACCCCTCACGGACACTGATGTGACAAAATAATCAAGAAGTCCTTTTCTTTGAGATACAGTGATATGGCCATAGTACTTCCTTGCATAAAATGATTTGTTCCTACGTATTTGGTATCGTCATTATCACTGAGGAGGACGCTGAAAATATGCCACGGGTATAAACGAAACGTGCTCATGAAACAGCTGAACCTTCAGTCTGCGATATAGTTTTCTTATTAATGATGAGGGAGTTATGCCTCCATTCTAGCTGTAGTTGTTGTGGACTCAGGCTCATTTGAACGTGAACCTGATGAAGTGCCTGCTGAAGCCATCGTCCTGCAGTCTACCAACCTCCTTTCAGGGGACACCGCCACTACACTCACGGACGGTTCCTTACACTGTTATGTCTGTAAATGATTAGCAGTAGTTTATGAAGCGAAGTTAATATTTTCCGACAAACTTACAACGGAATGTTTGCA
The DNA here is from genome assembly GCF_032717465.1 of Coenobita brevimanus. Classification (NCBI taxonomy): domain Eukaryota; kingdom Metazoa; phylum Arthropoda; class Malacostraca; order Decapoda; family Coenobitidae; genus Coenobita; species Coenobita brevimanus. The sequence continues at coordinate 36,055,375 of NC_137008.1, read as the reverse complement.
CTCTTAGAAACAAATAATTCTATCAATCTTTTTCCAAACATTTAAGTTCTGATGATCGTCAGTTGCGAAAGAAAGGCAGAGAAAGCATAATTCCAGCTCAGATTTGCTTGTCAATCCTTCTGGTATGTAAAAACTGCACATTTTGTAAGGCACTCGTACTGCATACTTCTAGCACAGGCTTATCATTTAATGCTGTAAGGAAGGTAAAGTCTTTTAATGTTTTATGCTTGCTACTTTTAGACTGTATTCAATTGGTACACGCCTTGTAGTGAATGGGATAATGAAGCGTATTGCGACCATCTCTATTTCGAAGAGCTTGTCCCGACAACGACCATCTGGTGGCAGCAAAAATGAAATATAAGACATCGTGGGAACGGATATAATTTAAAAGCTAGGCATGGAATTTCGCCACAGCCACCGGTGCGGTAATTAACGAAATTCTGGTTAGCATCTAACAATATAGGAAGGATGTAGATGTAAGTGTGGATGTGGTGATGGTGGTGGCAGGCGAGTGTGGTGGTGGAGGATGTGGATAAGGTGGTGGTGGGAGTGGACAAGGAGATGATGGGTGCAGGTGTGGTGGTGGTGGTGGTGGTGATGGTGGAGGGTGTGGGTATGGGTAAGGGGGTATAGATGAGGGTGTGGGTGTTGTGGTGGTGTGGGTGTTGTGGTGGTGTGGATGTGAATGTGGTGTCGGTGTAGGTGTAGGTGTGGCGATGGTATGGGTGTAGGTGTGGTAGTGATGTGGGTGTGGGTTGTAGTGGCGCCGTGAGTGTGGTGATGGTGTAGGTGTGGATGTGGTGGTGGTGAGTAGTGGCGGTGTGGGAATGGCTATGGATACATGCGTGGTGGCAGTGTGGGTGTGGGAGTGTGTAGTGGCGGTGCTGGTGTGTATGTGGCAATGTGTCCTGTCTGTGTGTGGCGATGATGTGGATGTGGATGTGGTGGTGATGTGTGGTGGCGATGTGGGTGTGTGGGTGTGGGCGTGGGTATAGTGGCAGTGTTGGTGTGCATGTGGTAATAGTTTGCTTGCATGTGTGCGGTGTGGGTGTGGATGTGGTGACGGTGTGTGGTGGCGGTATGGATGTGGGTGTGGATGTGGTGGCGGTGTGGGTGTGGTAGCGGTGTGAGTTAAGGTGTGGTGGCGGTGTGAATGTAGGTATGGTGGCGATGTGGATGTGGGTGTGCTGGTAGTGTGGATGTGGGTGTGCTGGTAGTGTGGATGTGGGTGCGCTGGTAGTGTGGATGTGGGTGTGCTGGTAGTGTGGATGTGGGTGTGCTGGTAGTGTGGATGTGGGTGTGCTGGTAGTGTGGATGTGGGTGCGCTGGTAGTGTGGATGTGGGTGTGCTGGTAGTGTGGATGTGGGTGTGGTGTCGATATGGATGTGGGTGTTATGGTGGTGTGGATGGTGATGTGGTGGCGGTGTGGCTGCAGGTGTGAATGTAGGTGTGATGACGGTGTGGGTGTAGATGTGATGAGGTGTGGGTGTGCGTGTGATGCGGTGTGGGTGTGGGTGTGATGCAGTGTGGGTGTAGGTGTGATGCAGTGTGGATGTAGGTGTGATGCAGTGTGGGTGTAGGTGTGATGCAGTGTGGGTGTGGGTGTGATGGTGGTGTGGGTGTAGGTGTGATGACGGTGTGGGTGTAGGAGTGATGCTGTGTTGGTGTAGGTGTGATGCAGTGTGGGTGTAGGTGTGATGCAGTGTGGGTGTGGGTGTGATGGTGGTGTGGGTGTGGGTGTGATGACGGTGTGGGTGTAGGTGCGATGACGATGTGCATGTAGGTGTGATGATGGTGTGGGTGTAGGTGTGATGATGGTGTGGGTGTAGGTGTGATGATGGTGTGGGTGTAGGTGTGATGCAGTGTGGGTGTAGGTGCGATGACGATGTGCGTGTAGGAGTGATGCAGTGTGGGTGTAGGTGTGATGCAGTGTGGGTGTAGGTGTGATGCAGTGTGGGTGTAGGAGTGATGCAGTGTGGGTGTAGGAGTGATGCAGTGTGGGTGTAGGAGTGATGTAGTGTGGGTGTAGGAGTGATGCAGTGTGGGTGTAGGTGTGGTGGTGGTGGGAAGTGATGTCTTTCCATGGACTTCATTACCTTAGTATTGAAGCAGTTTCGTGCAGTTTCTTATAATTCAGAAGGGCGCAGTTTACATAGTTCTCCTCCCCCCCTCCTCCTCCTCCTCCTCCTCCTCATCATCATCATCATCATCATCATCATCATCATCATCATCATCTATATAGTGCACTTTTATCACAGCAAACGTTAGGGGTAGGTAAACTTAACAAGACTGCCAGTACAGTAAAGAATAATTCAAGAATTTTAACTTCAACTGATTTCCAGCAATATCAAGGATATACGTGAATATATATATGTATCAATAAAATGTGAATAGCTCTTAGGTGGCACCAACAGACCTGTGCATTTTAGGAAGTACAGTGCTGCCTTCTCTCATTTGTTATAGTAGGTGTGGTAAAACAGTAACGTGATTATAACAATAGCAGAGGCAGTTATATGGGCACTATAATGGCCATGAAGATCTGAATATTCCATTAAGTCCCTTCCTGTCTTGCTGCCAAGGTGAGAACGCTGGTGTCTGCACGAACTAAAGCATAACGATATGAACAATATTCGGGAATATACTGTATTTTATCTATAAATTTTTAAGATGGGATACATAATGACGTCTTGCTTTGCCATAGAACACAGAACTCATTTCGTATTGTTCATATACTCAGACATTAACAGTCTATAACAGTGACATTTAAACATTGGTGGATAAGATGCTGATAGGCTATACAATGTTGCTGTATTTTCAACAACGAAAAAGCTCTTTTTTTCTTTAACACAACACATACCAATTACTGGAGACAATACTGTTAGTACTGGAGGCAAACAGCTGGCCGGCAACAAAACTAAATTGTGGAGGCTTCTTAGATACTCCCAAGGTATTATCTTCCTTTCAGCAGCGTCGCATACATTACAGTGATTGTGTTGTACTGAGATATATCCATACATTAACAGACTGAACTTAATATGTTACATCTTTAGCGGAGAATGAACCCAATAAAGGACCAGAAGGTTCGTTGATCTCCATATCCCTGAGAATATATACATCATAATGAACCACATGCTTCAAATGTTAATTATTTACACACACACACACACACACACACACACACACACACACACACACACACACACACACACACACACACACACACACACACACGTATACATGTACTGTAACGGCTGGGTTGCACACGCCTGACAGCGGTGGCCAGTGTACTACACGTTCATGCCGTGTCTTACTGGTCCTGAGGGGCATTTCATCCTTAGGTCCAGAAACACCTAGTTCTGTCACTTGAGAAGCGACCTGCCCCCATCCAGTGCATCAGGCATGGCCATAGGTGTGGAAGGCTCCTGAAGTGCTGGGCGAGAAGTGTCTGTGGAAACTGTGCTGTAGTGGCTGTGTTTTTAGGTTAGAGTACGTACATGTCATCCAGCTAACATTGGCAGGGAGAGAACATGAAATGATATGAAAGGCTACACTACTGCACTCCCTTAAATGTCCGTCCCCGGGTGAGCCTCAGCGTTGGTCACACCAACGGAAAGTCGCACACGCTACCAACCCGACTACCCGATGATAGGCGGGTATCTGTTTATCTGTCTATCCATCCATCCATCTATCTATCCATCTATCTGTCTATCTATCTATCTAAACACACACACACACACACACACACACACACACACACACACACACACACACACACACACACACACACATTGAATTCGCCATGCCGCTTTCGATACACAGTAATTACCGTTCACGGAGGAAACCGTTTGTAAATCTACCATTAACTGAAATTAGAGAATATTCATTGTAATTACTTCATCCCTTGCACAAAATTTCCCTCACGATCATACTGAACTAAATGATGAGAGGATTTATTAATTATTCAGTTTATTTATTAATTCAGTTTATTGCAGTGTACTGTATGTATCACACATGGAAAATACTGTCATGAAATTGAGGGAGTGCCAAACGGATTGCACGATATCATTTCAGTGGGTAATATGATGGCAACTGTAACTTGAGAGGTTGTTAAATTTTGTGATATATATATGTTTTTGGTAAATCATTCACATGTAGACCTACTCTATCTTCATTTGGTCTTTCTTTTAGTACACACATGACATTCCCTCCCATTCTCACGTACAACGGCCTGGCGCTTGATGGTTACGCGGGAATGTGTGGCAGCCGAAATATAAGAAATAAGAGAGCGAAAACACCTCACTTGTGACGGCCAGGTTTAAAATATCGACGAGAATAGGAATTGTTTAAACTTTAGGTGTATTCCACCGTAAATAACGCAACTAGCAACGAAACAGACAGCTCATTTTTTCTTAACCTACAAGTTAAATGTAAAAAAGAAGGGAGGGGGGTTCTTTCCCGTTCCCGAAATCAAGTTTAGAAATCAGTATGTATGTCCGTAAATCTTTCAGGAACAGGAATGCTCAGCGTGTGCATAAACACTCGTCCCCAGTCTTTCTTATTTTCTTTGTTTCACGTTTGCTACTGTCAGACGAATTTATTTAACTGAAGAGAGACTTACCGGCTTGGATGGGTTTAGATATCGCCTGCATTAATCCTTTCACTACATGAGGTTTTCCATAGTTTAAAAAATCGTTAGGTAGACGAAAAAATACAAAATTACATCTGCGGGTTGACGAGGTTATGTGGCCGATTATCCAAGAACCTATGAAGGTATATGGGTATGTCACCCGTGTGATACGCTTCCATACGCTCCAAGATGCCGTGTCTCACTCACCTCACTCCCGGGCATCCGTGGATAAAGCGTAACGTTAACTGAAGATATTTAACTTTTTTCCTTTCATTTCGTCGGACATAACCCCTACACTACGAGGAAGTCTCTTATATGTAAATCCTGCTGCCACTATAGTTGATTTTATCCTGCTTTGGAAAGAATATTCGCACTTGGGGTTAGATATCACTTTCGTTAATCCGTTCATTTTTAGAGGTCTCCCCCTAAGCTGAATGGCGCTGTCTGGAGGTAGTCAGAATATGCTAGGAAAGATGTCACAGCACTGAAGGAGGTTAGAGATGGCAATGAGGGTAAATCTTTTCAAACACTAATGCGTCAAAGGCTTCAGGGATGCGTGAATGGGTGTATAGATGTGGGTATGCTGATATAGTTGCTCCTATGGCCCTGCTTTTATCTTCATGTTTCTGGATCCAGACTGTCCCGTTTTTAAATAGGGTTACGATGGTGGTGATGGTAATGATGATGATGATTACTAAGGCGTCGCTGTGATCATTAAATATGACATACAGTATAATGTACGAAGTGCATTCACCAGACAACTGTTTTTGTCTGCTTTGAACTTTCAGTAAGTTTCAGCGAAAGATTATTATGTCTAACGATACTTTCGTCACATTCCGTCCCTCACCTTCCCGTGCAAAGCAGAATGTAAATATAAGGAGGAGAGTTCGTCTGCAGCAGAGGATCAGGGATTATTCGTTCAAATATTTCTTGCCATATTGTAATTGTAAATGGAAATGTGCCACTTGTCCCAGCAGACAGTGAATATATCCTTCGTTCCTGTGCGTCATCTCTCTGCTACACACGCCTCGTTTTCACAAAAGAATGCAATACAAACTACAGGTACATCAAGGTAGAGGTATTACATGTATGACTGCTCGACGATATAGCCATTATAATATTTTTAATAAGGGAAGATATACGCTCACATGCTGTACTGAAATTGTTTCTTATGACGATACTAATTTATATCCGAGACTGTTGTATCCTCACACTATTAACCACATTATACACATTATGCAGGGTGTGAGTTCTTCCATTTAACGATTCACGACACTATGAAACCGGATCATTTATAAAAATGTTTGATATTAACTGCAAAAATCCTCATACACTCTCGGGTGTTTCTATTAACTCTTCGGCCAAAGGGCTTCCCCTAAGTCGAATAAAATCGTTTAATGTCAGCCAGAATATAACATAAAGTGCATCCATGGCATGAAAGGATAAATGCAAAACAAGTGCGAGACAGTAACCAGCTAACAGTGAAAATAAGCAATATAATTTCTAGATAAAAATGCGAGGACAGCACGACAGATAACTCCATTAGAATACAGTAACCCATTCGCTACAAAACCGTAGTGTAGGGTTGTAAATGATGCAGCGGCACTTTAAGTACGAGGTTGTTTAATTCACAATGAATAAATTATCATAACAGTGTGTGTGGGTACAGCTAGGAGAGGTTAAAATGAGCCAGGAGTGTGCCGGGACCCTCCGCCACAATGCCATAATTACATAGACTGATATCCCGTAAATGTATCGCTATTCTTCCTAAATAACTGACGAATTATCAGCAACATGCATATTTCAAAAACAGGAAAAAAAAAAAAAAAACATTCCCAGGCGTAGAACTATCATTTTACCAGGTAACAGACACGCTTGAAACAATTCCGGTGCCAGCATACTGTATGGTTCAGCAGAACCCCAAGCAGATAAAGGAGTAAGAAACAAATTGCGTAAGTATACACAAACATGAGAACAAATACAATGTAGTTCACATATTATATACACCGTTTCTCATATGCTGCTGTGCTGGTTCAGTCATTGTTACCAGCGTCTATTCTGCAAAGTTTTCTCCTTCCCGTAACCTTTTTCATACCCTATACTATTGGCTTTTTACGTCTGTTTATTGTGTGACTGATCATTAATTTCATGAAGCAGCCAAAGTGACTGCTGCATTCACAACAGCAGGTTGGGCCGTCCCCACAACAGACGAAAGCTGAGATTCGTAGTATATGGACCAGCCTGTATATATATAGTCAGTGCTAAAAATGTTGAGACCAGTAATAACGACAGCAATGATGAAAATACTAGACGTACAGTATATGCATCTATGTTGCCACAAAACACTCATTTTTTATTAAGGTTCATATTCACCACTGATGAGTTTTCCAATGACTCCCCGCCCGCAACCAGCTACGGTGAATGTACAGCTGCAGACATAAATATCTGTCCATTTTGTTATGGTAGACAGATGGCGGAAAACAGCTTTCGATATCCAGAGATGCGATCCGCGGACCCCAACAATTGTTGGCTCCGAAAATGAAGGAAAATTATTGGCCGCAGTTGTAATACGATTTTGGGTCATTGCCTGAAAATCGCTTTACGCCATTTTTTTTTTTTTTTTTAAACCTTATTCGCGGTATAGGTCAGTTTCACATCTGCAGTCATTGTTGTGGATATCTCCTCCACTTCATATCCGGGGTTAGCGGTCATTGTGGCATTGGAGCAAACCATTATCTCAGAAGTCACTTTGGCAAGATATATGATTACTACGATAATGTAGAGAAAGACCAGTGTAAATGCTCTGTTCATTGTCAATCCAACTCTCCGAGGCTTGTCTGCTGCGCTTAGGGCCACTCACACTGTACACTTCCGTCCAGCCCTCGAAAAGGATCTCTCACCATTCTGCTTTTGCATCTTGAACATTTTTAACATATTACGGGAAATGGCTCTTTGCTCAAGCTTTTTACGTAACTATATTGACATTCTAACCAAAGAATATTTTTGATACGATACTACTCGGTTTCGTGTAACTATCATCAGCGCTGCTCCACACAGTAGGGTATACTCATTTTGCTCGTACTAATCCAAAATACTGCTATATTAATTTAGAAGTTTTAGAACCCTTGTGGTGTTAATACTGTCCCGAGTAACAACAACATTATTCATTATACTGGCATTCAAGATTTGAAAAAAAAAAGAAAATCTTTTGAATGACAGGGTCATTGGTTTGTGCATTTACTGCCAAAACAAGATAGAAAAAGAAAAGAAATGTACGTGACAGTTGAAGGCTAATAGTACTAATATGAACACCAGTTCAAAAGAAGTGTGAGATCAAAGGATACAAACTCCTAATACAACACCATTAGCCTGTTCCTTAGTAACACATTCCTTAGTACAGCATCATATCCCAATAACGTCTCCATTCCCTCTCTTACTAACAGCCAAAAACACTTACCTGTAACCTACTTTTAACAGGTTTAGTGGGAATATTGGATAGTCTGCCTCGAAGCCAGACTAGCACCAGTTAGAAGAAAAAATCGGCAAAAAATGAATGACAAAAAGAGAGTTGCACAGAATTCGTGTTGTCTGTCTTGCATGTATAAACTTCTTAGTTGAGGAAACAGGCTGGTGGAAAAGGCGGGAAGATGGTCGCTTCCGACACACGCATTAGCCGACACATGCATTTGTCGAGATATACATTTCATTATATATTACCTGTTTTTAATTTTCAAACAAAACTAACAAAATACTTGTTTCACAGACAATACGTGCTGAAACGCATAATCGTTGCAGTATACTTCGCTACGTTAGAAACATGGAAGCCTAGGGATTGGTTGCCCAGTCCTGAAATTTAAGTCACCAAGTCGCTCCTCCCTGAGAGGCATTATGTGAACAATAATCTTCAGCCATCACTCAGATGTAAACCCTTATGGGCAGCATCCGACTGAAGCGCCTTAACCTACTAGACCATCAGGCGTCCTTTATAGTTTCCTGACACAGGAAACCATTTGGCTTCTCACTGAATGTAGAGGGACCTAAGGGTAGCACTACAACAGGTGAGTGGATGAAATTTCGATTTTGGTGCACATCATTCAAAGGCCAAAAGGTCGTGGGTCATAACCTGAATGCGTGATATGACTGGGATTAAAACTGGCACTTGTATTATGTGTGGGTCTGAAAAGAAGCGATTCGGTATTGATTCTGATTGATCAAAGGTGAAGGTCAATGGTCATGGGGGAAGGTCACTGTTCAGAGTGCTGTGATATCTCATAAATGCCCGCACTGGTTTTGGCTTTGTTCATACAATTTGTTTTGGGATGGAAAGAAATGATTTAATATTGGTAGGGGTGGATCGGAGGCGAAAGTCGTGAGTACACCGGGTGTGGTATCACTGTACACTCTGAATATCCTTTCTTATTTTGACCTTTCTACAGTCAGATAAATACCGTATATTGAACCTGAGAGGATCCCCTGGAGTAGCGATGCATATAATGAAGATAATATGTAACTCATCCAGCTCCAAAAGTCTCTTCATAGTTAATTACAATCGCCTTGTAGTGCGGTGGCGTAGCATCAGGCTCCCAGTCAGACCCTTGGTTCCCCATTGGTCCTTCCTGTTTAAAATTTCTGATTATTTATCGCGTGCACACCACGTCAGTGATCCATACATGTTGGAACTTATCAAAATTAAAATATTTATCACTGCGGAGAAGCTATGAATCTGATATCTGATTCTCTTGCTTTCCTCATATGTGGAAAAATGTACAATTTCCTCTTTGTTAAATTTATATGGCACTTACAATTTCATATTCATTTTATAAGCATTTAATATGAATTTTTAAAATCACAGTCATTATGTAAAATCATACTGGTCAAGTAAAATCATTAACAAATTGTGCGAAATTTGATTGTTGCTGTTTTCGTTAGTATTTAACCAAGCAAACTTAACTTAATGAAAGAATATATGCTCTGCTTAATATATACAGTACGTGTAACCTGTATGTTTGATCTGAATGGTTTGAAAACTGTGATGATTTTAAAGCACTGTTTTAGACACCATTAAAAAAAAAAAAAACGCTGTTAGCACTACTGTAAGATTGATTTGGTATTATGTTTACATGTTTAAATGGTTCTACATCAGTGGCCCCTCACAGAACACGGCTTGGCCCCAGTTTAATCCCCCTCCCCCACACAGACATTTGTGGACACCTGGCTACGCCACTGTGGTGGTAACAGGAATACACTATAAAGGCGTCACTGGACTGAAAGGGTAAGCACATCCATGCCGCCGCCTGTTAAGGCTTATATTAGTGTTCATGGTTAAGGAATGACAGAATATTAGTGATGTATGATAACTTTGCTTGGTACCTTAGGAACACATTCACAACGTCTAGCAACAAGGGGTATTAACAGTCTTTAACTCCCACCCTAAGGTGTTATATATTTTTTTATTGTTATAACCACGAGATTATTTCACTTAGCTTTTGGGAGACTTCTCGTATCAAAAAAGATTAATAGGGTTCGTTTCAAATCCCTTCACTACCAAACGTCTTTCTTTATTACCGTAAGATCGATTGTTCTGCAGCTCCTCGTTGATGTACGAGTATACCGTATAGTTAGGCAACAGGGAAGAGTGGATGACGAGATAAAAAATATAATGCACAGTCACAGTTGGTGACGCATCTGCAGGGACATCAGTCATCAGTGATGTGCTGCAGGATCATTGTCACTGTCGGTAAACAAAACCCACACTTGCAGGGCGGTTCCCTAAGCCACGCTGTCACTGTATTGATGCCAGGGCTGCTCACAATATACATGGCAGATACTAATATAGTGGGTAGGTTTAACTAATATCGCTGACAATACAATGTTAGCAGACAGTAACAGGCAAGCTTTACAAAATATTAAAAACTGCGGACTTGCAATCAGCTCCTTCAATACCTGAAGCTTCTTCAGACTATATAAACTCGACTGGTGGTGTAAAGAAAATATAAAGACGTTATTTACAATGCTGGAATGGACTTCTTAAGGCCTACACACCTACACATTGAAGCGAGTACTTCAAACAGTAATTTTGAATTGGAAATGACGTATTAAAAATTGTGTGGTTCAGCAGCTACTGATTGATGGGGTGGACCGTGGCTGGCATAAATGCAGTTTCTGTATCAGCTGCGGCACGGAACAGGGATATTTTCACTACTGCTCTGTGAGATCCACTTGCACCATACAAAGATCGCTGACAATACGGTTACGTCAGTCCTGAATGAAAGAATTAATGTTAAACATGAGTATACTGTGTGGTATTAGTAATCAAATAATGGCGCATGAGGGTGTGGCTGTTGGTATATGGAAGGAATGGAAGGCTTTTGGGAACGGATTTCCATGACGATGTCTCAAACTATATGCATAATAAAAGCTATAAATTCTCACAACACAGAAATGAAACAGCAAATAAAGTCATTTCACACTGATGACGTATTTTTTAAAGTTTTACTTCTATCGAGCAGGATATCTAGCTCAAAAGAGACATTTCGAACTAGAGGGGTTTATACCCTACCTTTAGTAACTCCTCCAGTACAGCTGCTCGTTCCTAAGATGATCAACTTTGAAGGTACACTTATAAACTAAATAAAAAAGTAATCGTAGTGCAAGGGTTACTTAATTAAAAAAAAAAAACAACATTCAGTGTAACATCTTTGGGAAGTACGGACCCGTGGCTATGTTACCGTCGTCCCGAACATTGCTGGATAAGTAACCTAGCTACGCCTCATGTGGCAGTCATCATCATCATCAACTTCACTCTCAGGCTGAGTCAGTCCACTGCAGGAAGAAGGTCTGTTCCATCTCTTACCCTGCGACTTGTCGGTTGTTAGCAGGTTCCATCCAATCACAGGAAATCTTCGAGGCTTGTCTCTCCATCTTGTTATTTGGACAGCCAGAGCAACTCTGTTACTCTGGTTGTCCATCTGTTATTTTTTATACGAAGAATGTGATCTGCGCTCATTCACATTTTTTTTTTTTTTTATTTGTAGTGACTACCTCCTTTACTTTCGCTTGTTCCCTTATTTAGGAAGTTCTCATATTATCGCACCATGTGACACCTAACTTAAGCATTTCAATTTCTCTCTGATCACTCATAGGTTTTCGTTCCCATGATTAAGTTAGATTCCACATATCCAGTCTGTAAGTTGGAACAACAAGGATGCATTAATTAAGCTAGAGAGGCATTCAGTGGAGCGCATCTCTCCGACAAGGGCAACGTGATTTCCAAACCACTTTTCATAATGGGTTAGGTTTTCTCATCACTGATTAGGGATTCACAAAAAAATGTTTTCTGGATCCAAAATCTGTAATACGATCCGAATAGGACCCAAAAGTTAACTGAATGTTCCCTGGGACATGGCCCATCTACCCACCAAATTTGGTCCAAATCTCTCTTTTAGTTTTTGAGCAATCCTGCTAACAGACAAACAAATGAACAAACAGGAGTGAAAACATATTCTCCTTGTCGTAGGGAATAAGAAGGGGCTCCTACAGAGTGCAACACCCGCTCCGTCAACTAGTCTATGGGCCACGCATTTAACTTTCTCTGTGACCTTGACCTTTATCAAATTACTCTCAGTTGAATTCCTTCATTCTTGCCTAACCCTTAACCCATCCACAAAATTTGGTTCAGATTAGATAGAAATTGTTTGAGTTAACTTTGTGCGTGACCTCGATGTTTGACCTTTGCCAGCAACCTTGATCTTTGACTGATCGTTCTCAAAATCGAGCCTACAACCTTTATCCCTGAAGCTTTCCACAGAGTTAAATAGATCAGGTAAAAGCTTTTTAAACTGACTTTCCTATGTGACCTTGGCGTTTGGCCTGCTGGCTGTGAAGACAACAGGTCAACCTCTTGGGTTATACTCAATTCATCCACGAAGTTTGATCCAGCACACACACACACACACACACACACACACACACACACACACACACAGGACAGACAGATAGATAGATAGGTAGACAGATAGACAGGTAGATGATAGACAGACAGATTGATAAATAAATAGATAGATACAGACAGACAGACAGACAAACAGACACACTCTTGTCTAGTAAAACACAGCAGCCGCTCCTGCTTCACGCGTGCAGGTGTAATAAGTGTTTTCTTTACATAAGGGCGTCACTGGTCCTTCCTGTAGGTACTGAGTTGCCTCAAACCTTTCATTCCATTCCTAATCTTCAGTTGGTTTCACGGTCAAAGAATGGACCTGTCTGAACAGCCTACTCTGGTATTAGGTATTTTTCACCATATTCTGGTCCTTCATCTCCTATGGAAGGGACTGAACTTGTCTGTTAAACATAATTTTCATGTTCTTCATATTAATATTCAAGCCTACTTTCAGACTCCTGTTCAGACCAGCTTTCCCCACCTGATTCGCTCCAAAAAGAAAAGACAAGAAAAAGAGAAAGAAAAACTACGTTGCCCGCACTTGTGATGTTGTTCAGTTGCCATCCGTTAATGTCAGCTGCTTTGCCATCCAAGCCATCATTGTGAACACGATCTCATGGCGTGCAGTGGATACATGAAGTGAAAATGTTCCCTTCTCTAACACCTCTCTTTATTGGTATTTTCTGGCTCTCCTTATGGAACATTATGATGGCAGTGCATTCTCTGAAAATATCTTTAAACACCTTAACATAAGTTTCATACACACCTTTTCCTTGATTACTCTCATCGTTACAGCAGTTTCAACTGAATGAAGTGCTTTCTTTTATTCCATATCTTGCACAAAGGTACATTATAATCTGAAGTATTCAGTCACTTGATTATTAACATGAATATTGTTTGTTGTTAAGTAACCAATGGGAAATTCTACTTTTTCTCTTTGCTTACCTATTCCGCACTTTTAAATCAAACACTGATGCCTATTCTCTCACTGCTGCAGGAACTGATCGATTTATTTGGAGTCGCCTCTCGACTCGCTTTGAGATCTAGCTCTTAGTGATTTCTCACCAGTTTGTCCTGGCTACCATCATTGATTCTTTGCAATGCATTTACGCGTATATATATATATATATATATATATATATATATATATATATATATATATATATATATATATATATATATATATATATTTTACTGTACTGGCATGTGATTTGTCAGTGTGGATGAAATCTGTGTTATTCTTGTTCATGATAAAAAAAAAAAAAAAAAAAAAAAAAAAAGGGCAGCCGCTGAGAGATTCGAGTCGATGCAGCCACGATTTTATCCATGGATGAAGTATTACAGTGGCAGATCAGAGTAGTGGAAGCATTACCGCGGCAGATCAGAATATGAGTAGCATTACAGTGGTAGATCAGGAGGATTGCAATATTGCAGTGATTAGGTCAGCAATAATAATATTACACAGGTAGATCAGAATAACATCAATATCACGGTGGCAGAGCAGACTAAGGTGTACAGTATTAGGCTATAATGAGATATCAGAATAATACAGTGGCAGATCAGAGTAATGGCAGTATTACTATGTATGATGGTAGTACTGCAGAGGCATGTCAGATTAACAGTCTTGTTACAGTTGTACATCACACTAATATGGTATTACTGTACAGTGATGGGCCAGAATAATGGTGGTATTACAGTCAGATGAAAATAATCTCAACCTACTGAGGTGGACTGGAACAGTGGCTGTATTTCCAGCGGTAACTCAGAATGATGCCAGAATTTGAATTGCTTATTAGAGTTAAGTAGCGGCGGCATTATAGTAAATCAGAAGAGCCAATGCATTCCAGTAGGAATGGTAAAACAACTTAGGTCTATCAAACTGAGCAAACCCATCAACTGCAGGCAAGCAATCACTCCCGAAGGGCCATCCCGATCAGTGAACCGTTGTTTTCTCGCGGCTGACAGTGTCCTTCCACAGAGAGGCGTGGGGAAGAGTGTGGAGATTTAAATCCTGGTTGGACATGGCATTTGTGTCCCTCAACTCGGTAAACAGGGACACCATAGTATGTTCCACATCACCCCGTTATTTGGTTACATGGTTACCACCCACCGTTGTATTGGTGGTCTGGTTTACAGGAAACCACCGTGCTTGTCACTCAGTGTAGAGTCACCTTGGGATGATGTAGGTAGCACTGTACCACATGAGTGGATGATGGTCGCCGCCACGTATCACTTAGCATTCTAGTGGTAGGGTAAGTGACAATACCGACAACACTGCCCTAAGTAGGCCATAATAAGGCTTGGTAAGTTTTTCTGCGGTATGGTACCTTCATTACTCGTCCGTATAATTTCCTACTTGTTAATAATATTTCCTCAGAACTGGTTTTGCTGAGTTATTTTTTCCAGTCTGTTTTCTTAGTGGCCACTTGTGTCAGCCGTGACGGGGGGTCGGAGGGGGGGGAAGGGGCAGAAGATGGGCCTAGTTTGGGGAATAACTTGTACTGTCCCCTCACTCTATTGTACTGTCAGGAGTAGGAACTGTACGGACAGAATTATTTTTGTTAGGCTAACCTCTGGACATCTAGTATACTCGTGTACACATACATACATATCTATCTATCTATCTATCTATCTATCTATCTATCTATCTATCTATATATATATATATATATATATATATATATATATATACCTCCTGTGAAGTCGTTTATACTTTAGTTGCGAAATAATTTATGTTTAGCAAAATTGCGCCTCTGCCTCTGTCGGGTTAGTATATAGAAGCTGACTTATCAGCTTAATTTATAGTTATTTATGGCTTCAGGATTATCTTCTTCTAGAGGAAGAAGCAAGAATCGCCGTTAAACACTTACCTGAACTTTCAGGGGACATTGCTAGACTTCTCGAGCACATCTTTTGTATTGCTTATTTCTGCAGCGTCATGTACTGCATAACTGTTCATACACAAAGTTTAGCTCATAAAGTCACATCTGTTCGCAGCAGCTTGATCGCATGCAGCTGTTACCGTACGTAGGTAATTTGAGTTTAGTTCACGAGGACGAGACGTTCTTCTTCTCTATGCCTCCCCCTCTCTGCTGCTTAACTATACTCGTGGACAAGTTTTACACCTTTTAAGTGATGAAATCTTGCTGCATTCAACTGTGAGCCTTAAGAGTAACACGCTCAATTGATTTTGTTGTGTTTTCAGTGACATCTTGTTATATTTTGTTCTTACTGTCACCAGGAGAATTTGTTTATTGTTTGGAGTATTTTTCCAAACTGGAATGGTTACTGGACGTTTATTAATACTTCCAGCACTAGGGCAGTCTCCTAAACTGTCCTAATTGGTGGCCTGCCTCCAGATAAACAATTTCAGTGATATGCAGAGAGTGAAGGGGACACAAGTGTGAGTGAGGAACGCAGGGAAGTAGTTGTAGTGGAACAGTGGAGCCGGGTAGTAGGTATAACGGTAAGATGATGATAGAACCCACTGTGGAGAAGATGGCTGAGATGGATCAGGGAATTCGATCACGGGTGACACTATGTGGTATTTAGTGATTTCTCACATAAATGACGACCCTCTTCCCACAGTGATGAGGCGCTGTCTGTTACAGGTAGCCGGCTGTGTGGGTGTGGTCAATGGGTCTGCTTGGCCAGGCAAAACGAGGCTGAGAACAACAACAACAACATTACCTGTTTCCAGCACAGTTGATTATTACAAAAAAAAGCATGCCAAGTATTCTAACTGAATATTGGTGTGTGTGTGTGTGTGTGTGTGTGTGTGTGTGTGTGTGTGTGTGTGTGTAATTCACCAGGTCGGTCAGGATCACTTGATGGTCGTGGTGGTCAGCTTTTACCCTCCCGGACGGGAGCTGAGAGCTCATATAGTCCGATCTAAGGGCAAGGCTGTGACCTTCACACACGCACACACCCGTCCTCTTGCTCAAGGGGGACAGTAACCACCCACTTCGTCAGTGAAACTTTCGCAACCTGAGCGAGGCGCGAACTCCCGTCCACCAGATGACGAGCGAGAACGTTACCACTGAGCCAGTGAGCGGTGTGTGTGTGTGTGTGTGTGTGTGTGTGTGTGTGTGTGTGTGTGTGTGTGTGTGTGTGTGTGTGATTAGAACTGGGCCTGAGCCATACCAGGAAGGGAAGGAGCCAGACAACGTGTGAGGGAGCACTGAGCTGAAAAACATGGGGGGAAGGAGAGGAAGCACGGGAGGGTGAAGGGGAGAAAAGAAAGACACAAGACGAGAGAGAGAGAGAGAGAGAGAGAGAGAGAGAGAGAGAGAGAGAGAGAGAGAGAGAGAGAGAGAGAGAGAGAGAGAGACAGTCAGACAGACAGACAGACAGAGAGAGAGAGAGAGAAACGACAATGAGTAAGTTGTTGGGGTGTGAAGGGACGCCAGCCACGCCTCCTGCCAACACCTTCCACCAGGCCCCTGCACACTCCCCTTACACCCCACCAGCAGCCTCCATCAGACCCATACCCACCCCTCTTGGACCCGCCAGCACCCCTCCATACCCTCTCACCCCTACCCTGGCTGGCCACACTCTTGCCACACCCTCCCCTTGCCCTTATCACCTCACACACTCCGCTGTCCCCTATTATATCTCCTGATAAATTTATCCATAGCCATATCCTGGATCTCCATACACCCTAATTGCTTGCTATCAGCTGTACTGCAGGTCTTTACTGATAAGCGTAAAAGGGTGTTATGGGGAGGGAAGGGTTAGGAGGAGGACAGTATAGGACACATACGAGGCACAGACGGTAAAGCAGAAGACTATGGTATCAGGCTGTGGTATGATGTAGGTTTGGTTTCTACTATCCTTACCTTCGACATATAACTTTTTTATACCCTTTCTCACATGTCTGACGCAACTGATCTTCATAGGGAACTAAATATCTCTGCTTACATACTCAGTTTTCAGGATTCGTTATAACTTCGTTATCAAAATAACACACACACACACACACACACACACACACACACGTTTCGCTTACTTCATACATTCAGCCTTTGTCTGTGCCCACATAGGTCCTTCTTTTGCCTGAATGCTCAACAGCTGTTCAACTTCCTGGTCTGCCTACACACAAACTATCACTTTCGATAGTGAAAGGGAAAAAGAAAAAAGTTAATAATATCTATACATCGCCATCTTTATGCATCTTTCATTTTCTACGGCTCTCACATCAACAGGACGCAGGAAGCGAAAACAAGTGACAGAGTAGATTGGATGGAAACCAAGGTATAAAATTAATGACGCAACAAAAACGGGAAACAATATATGAGGCAATGTTATGGCTCTGCTCGATTGGTCTTTCTGGTGTGTGGAGAATGAGGGGGAAGAAGGAAGGAAATAGGGGTGGGGGGAGAAGGGGGAGGAAAGGCCAGTCACTGAGAAGGAAAAATGGATCAGGGTAGAAAAGAGATAGCGGGACGAGAGCAAGAGATACTTCGTACAAAGAGGAGGGATGAATGGCAGATGGGAAGGAAGAGTAGAGGATAAAAGAAGACAGACGAATGAAGATAGGTAAGTCTGCTAGTGCGAAAAAAAGTACATGAGAGAAAGGCTAATAGAAACAGGGGAAGGTATAATGGTAACAGAAAAGCTCGAGGACACCAGCAGTTTGTCAATATGCAAAGATTTGTCCCGAATTGAGCATGGCACTAGCTTTTAATTATTTATTTATTTATTTTTTAATGTGTCCGACTCTGGCCATAGGTTTCACAGTCAACTTTCAAGGCCTAGTAGCCTTCCTACATACCATACACCTCTACATGTAACCACTTCGGCGCTAACACCCACCGTCCATACTGAATACATGCTAGGGCTCTCTCATACGAACTGGTGTATTGGTATCGGCGGGGGTATTTTTAAGACATGTCGGCGGGTCTTCTGGTAGATCAGTAAAGTCTGCTTTAATGAAATTCAAATCCTTAAACTGTTCCCTGCCCCAGCGGGGATTTGAACTTGAGTCCGAGCTAAACATTATAAGCCTTGTTCAGCGGTATGTAGTATTGGGGATTATCTTCGTTCATTCTGTCATCAACAATATCGCTAGTAAACACAGCTTTCTGACATGAAACTCATATACTGTATTAGCGTCCACTTTGTAACTGTATTCCAACAATGCAATATATTCCACAAACGTCTGATGTGCCGTCCTCTGGCCACGACAGCACATCCACCTCAACACAGTGTTCACTATTATAAGTATGATCGAGAGACCACAGTGACCTTGCCATAGAGATTATCTCTGATGTTCTATGATTATTTAGCACAATATTTAGGAAATGAATATTCAAAACCATTCATCTTACGAACTGCAGGCTTTGTAAGCCCTGATTATGATGACACATAATAATAAACACGACGTCACTCTACTTATAAACACACCTACAGAAACAAATCCAAGAATGAAATCGTCTGATTTTTGTATCAGTGAAGAAAGACAGATTATGGTATTCCTTCATAGCCTCTAACGGATTTAGCGCAAACCCGTACGAGAGTACAAACTGAAAATGCACACAGGAAGGATCGCATGCACTGGACAAACATTACAAACTTTTGGCAGAAAATTTGTGGATCAAGTTGATCATACAGGCCTGCACCTGGGGAGACAGTACGTATTAAATGTTTCATGTAGAAAATATACCATTCAAGTACAGTCTTTTATCCTTCTACACATGGCATGTGAACACTGCTTCCTCTGACACTGCAATGCCTATGAAGGACATGCATATTATTCAGGCAAGACCGATAGTAACCACGGAGGCGAAACGTGGATAGTAACAGAGCATTTCCGAAACAGTACGAAGTGAGTTAACGAAGCTTGTGGCAACGAAGCAGGATGTACTGACTAGACATGCAAGGCCTCTTTCATCAGTTCATCACCTTAACTCGATTTCTCGTTCTCATAATTGGTAGGTAGATTCAGTGTAAATTTTTTTTTTTACTTAACCTGGAACATGATTTAGAGGAGCAAGAAAGTACAAAACCAATATCTTACCTCCTCGCCGCCACTTTCCTACGTACACAAAGACGAAATTTGTAAGAAGGACCTAGACCAGCACGTATCATGGGTACGGCGTGGCAATTTATTTACATGTGTACTTTGTTGAACACAGTGCAGTTATCTTTACTTTTTAAAATTACGCCTTCATTATAACCGTCCTTTCCCTGTTTACCTGGAGTTGGAGTGTTGGAGAGGGTCACCATCACCGACATAACCATGGCACCGACATAACCGGCTGGCTCCCCTGCCAAGTTATACAATCTCCCTTTATCTTACTCCTTATCTCCTGAAAGGGGATATGACTTCACGAGGGGGACGCCTTCAGCTTGAAGTCTGCTGGGTTCAAATAAACCTGAGGTTATAACTAGTACTGCTGCTACCTGGGGTTGGCCAGATGTGTGTCATGGTTCTAAATATTTTTTTTTTTTTTTAGGACATGAATCCTAGAAGGAAACCCCAGCTCCACCTCCTCCTCTGTATCAGAGGAAGTCTAAAAATCGTTGTTCCACAAACGATAAGTAGCAGGGTTTCTTTGACCTTGTTCCTGACCGTTCAACCACCTCTTACAAATGCAGCAGAAAGTGTGCAGCAGCCTTGTCCCCATATCACTTGGTGGACTTTTTCATCTGGCTAGAATGCAAAGCTGTTTTCAAAGTGATTTCAGTCTAGCAGTCTTTATTTATGTAGTAAATCATGACACTGAAACTGATACCTTACACAGCGTACCTGTAACATCAGTTCCATTCCACTCTTAGCCCAAGCGTGGCTCAGTAACTGTTTATTTTGTTACCATCATCATAAGGTAATAATACACTCGTATCGCATAAACACCACGTTTGCAGTAAATGCTTCTTTCATATTACGATATTATCCCGATTATTGATGACTGCGTCGTTAGTAGGATGTTATTTACTACCGAAATAAATATGTATTGAGGGCAGCGCTTTTGTAACACTGCATTAGAGATAAGAATATCATTAATGTTCACTGGTGAAAGATTTATTGACATCAGCTTTGTCTAGAAAATCAGTCCTTGACATTACAATTAGATGAGAGGCGGAACATTAGATAGTCATTATGAACTTAATGGCACACACACACACACACACACACACACACACACACACACACACACACACACACACACTATAGAGCTTAGAATCTCTCTCTCTCTCTCTCTCTCTCTCTCTCTCTCTACTTACCTACCTACCTGCCTACCTACCTATCTCTCTCTCCCTCTCTCTTTCATATATGAACTGTGTACTGACTTGGTTAAAAGAGAAAGGTGGCGGGGGGGGGGGTTGAACGATGACAAGACAGTTCAACTGAACCAGTGAAAGGTGATGCACGCTGGTCATGCACTCTAAGAACCAGCTACTGCCTTAGGAAGTGAGATCAGATTCCCAAACGACTGCACTGGAGAAGAGGAGAAGGATAAGAGGCGAGGCTTCTATGTTATATAAATGGCAGTTTAGTATAGAAACAAGGAGACAATCCTCTCTCTGCAAAATTTTCTTGTGTGGGTGCCTCTGGAAAATGCTGTGCAGTTCTGGTCTCGGACTCTGAGGAAGGATATCGCTTGGCGTGAGAGAGTCCAGGCTCGGGCTACTACACTGATGCCATCCACCAGGCACACAGGATATCTAGGAAGGCTGCAGGCACTGGGGATGCTTTCGTTAGAGGGTAAGCGTTTGGGCAAACAGTTAACTGAGGTTTTCAGAACCCTTCATGGAACTGCAAACACTCACTACCGGCACTCATTTATTCTAAACAGCAACTCGACAAGGAATCGTGAGGGGAAGCTTGACTTTAAGCATTTCCATCATGATACATTAGGTAATTTCCTCACGTAGAGATTTTCAACACCTGTAGTCGGTTACCTACAGAGAGAGAGTTGATATATCCTCGACAGAACAGTTCAAAGTTAGGTCTGATAAAGTTTTGTTAATCCAGATTTAAAGGTAGATTGAATATTTCCTTCTTCCCTGTAAACTGTATACCAAGCCAAGATTTTTTTTCTCTAGTTAAGTGCACTTCTCCCTCGCCGATGCGGCAGGTGGGAAAGGTGAGTGGGGAAGGCTTTCATTTGTGCTATACTTCTCTCTCACTAGCAGAGCAACATTCATGGTACCGCCTCGGCATGAGTCGTAAGACCTTTTGAGGTACTACTTGTACCTCCAACACTCTCTCTCTCTCTCTCTCTCTCTCTCTCTCTCTCTCTCTCTCTCTCTCTCTCTCTCTCTCTCAGTTTGTATGTATTTTTGTATATCTGTCTGTCTGTCTGACTTTGTCTGTCTGTCTCTTCCCCCCCCCCATACTAATCAAAGACAATAAATGGGGGAGAGGTGGTGGCTGAATCGGTAGAGAGGCGGCCTGTAGTCCTAATGGACCCTGGTTCGAATCCCGGCTGAGGCAGCGACCAGTTTAAGGATTTGAATTTCATAAAAGCAGACTTTCCCGATGTACCAGAAGACCCGCTGATATGGCGTAAAAGTTCCCCCGCTAGTACCAATAAACCAGTCCTGTATGAGACAGTCCTAGCATGTATTCAACATGGATGGCGGGTGTTAGCGCCGAAGTGGTGACATGTGGAGGTGAAGGCCACTGCCCCCAAAGAAATATGCCCTGAAGCCTTTGCCCAGAGTCGGACACATAGAAAAAAAAAATCTATCTATTTATCTGTCATCTATATTGTAATGATCCGATTTCTGTATGTTTGTTGGTTTGTCTATTTGTCACCGTGACACAGCAAAAACGGCGCATTGTAGCGCAAAGTCTATCAGAGCAAGGTACCAATAAAATGCTCCAGCTTGAAGAATAAAACAATTTACCTTCCAATCGGGCCACCGGTTCCTGAGTTATGACCCATGCCTGAAGATAGGACGTGACGACATGGAGCGGAGGCGCCGAAGGTGGCCTATCAGCGAGTCATTCTAAAGTTAAACGAAATAAATAAATAAATAAGAGCAATGGAGCAACGCAATGTTCTCCTAAACCTTGAAATTCACGCTTCCTCAACCATTATCCCATCCAGTGCAACAACACAGCAACAGCCTCTGATGTGTGTGTGTGTAATTCACCGGGTCGGTCAGGATCGCTTGATGGTCGTGATCGTCAGCTTTTACCCTCCCGGAAGGGAGCTGAGAGCTCATATAGTCCGATCTAAGGGCAAGGCTGTGACCTTCACACACCCACACACCCGTCCCCTTGCTCAAGGGGGACAGAAACCACCCACTTCGTCAGTGAAACTTTTCGCAACCTGAGCGAGGCGCGAACTCACGTCCACCAGTTGGCAAGCGAGAGCGTTACCACTGCACCAGCGAGCGGTGTGTGTGTGTGTGTGTGTGTGTGTGAAGCGAGAGCTGTTTAGTCCACTGCATCTCTCCTTCTTTTGCTGTTCAGCTTTATCTGAGAAAATCGGAAGGTACTTTAACAACACCAGGTGTATGACTTTGCATTAAAGTCTGTTTTCCCTGTACAGTAAATAATACAGAACTTTATTTTACAAAACTAATCAATACATTAATATGAAAGTGACTGAATAATGTTTTATTTAGCAAATTTTAAATCTTACCCTTGTACCCACAAGTCAGACTCCATCACGGTATGACCAAGCTATTTTTTTTTTTTTTTCAATAAATTTTGACATCAGAAAACAACTTCTTCCCTTTATTTTTGGGGGATTAATAAGGTATTTCTTAAAAAACATAAGAAGGAATTTATACCAATAAAAATACAGTAGGGCGAGGTACTATTTCTTTTGTTGTCTCGTGTGACCACAAATATCTTACGCATTTGCTCACCACCACATACATGTTAGTTAATATGTAGTACATTGATGCCTTGTAGTAACGAGTTTTTTCTTCAGACCACAATGGGAGATATAACATTTGCTGATGCTGAAGACATGTAGTTATGAGAAATATGGCGATTGTTTAACATATTAAAGGTTTTTCTGTAATTTTGTCATAAAACAAGACCGAATATGATCATTTTGAATAATACTGATACAGTAAACGGAATTAGTACTAACGTTATTCTAAATGACCCCCACCCCCTACCCACACAATATATATATATATATATATATATATATATATATATATATATATATATATATATATATATATATATATATATATATATATATATATATATATATATACGTGCCACGGAAAGAGTACTTGTGATGAGAAAGACCAGCGTGAGCACAAACTATATAGTAAAACCTATATAGACCTATACAGTAAAACATGCTATACTGAAAACTATAGATAAAAAATGTACCCTTAAAGTTCCGGCAATATTTTTATAACGTATAAAATAAGGTCATGTGAACAGTTCATTAGAATAACGCCCCCGGCATATTGTGCAATATGAAAACTAAGTATTACATATACTTCAGTGTCAGCACAGACTACCCTTCAGAAATAATGTTGCTAAAAACACGGAAGGGGAGTAGATGAGTCCCAACTCCCTACATGTGGCAGGACGGTTGCGGTATTAACACAGCGACTCAACACTAACAGTTCCATGCCTTACTTTGTTGAAACTCTCAGCAAAATTATTATTTCCCGTAAATCAATTGCAACTTTTCATAAAAATATAGTTGTTTCCTTCCCCTTAGTGTTCACTGGTCCTAAAATCATTAAATGGAGAGACAAACTCTGAACTACTACGAGACTTTATTCCCAGCTAAATATCCGAATAATTTTCCAAGCTAATCACACAATACAAAATTGTTACAATTTAAATATGCTATCCCCTGTGAACTGCTTATACAGATGTATACGTGACAACTATATAGTGCTATGTACTCGTACTATGGGTCACAAAAGTACCGGTGCACAGGGGGTCCAATGCCTACCGAACACATTCGAACTGCTGTACATTACGAACGTCTCGCTGTGTATTAACGATATCTGTTTATAAAAACACAATATTTGCTATATGTTTGCAAGAGGATATTGCTAGCTGGCGATATATGACACCTTCCGACACCAGGGCTACCAACGTGTGGTAGGTCGGACGCTAATACTTCAGTGAACTTCGTTCTATGTTCCCAAATGTTTCATGCGTATCGTGCACCAATACTTTTGTGACCCAAAGTACAATGGTAAAACTGAAAAGCATCTAAAATGAGAAAATACACAAACACTTGGGGACGTCTGTTCGGACCGGTAGTTGGGTGACAGGCGAATTTTCGGTACAAGTTATCCGCCGTGATGGCAGCATTCGCCTTAATGATGTTTTAGCTGCCAAGTGTGTGAAACTTGTTTCTTATCCTCTTCCATTAAGATGGCCCCACAGCTAGGAAAAAAGAAAAATGTCTAGTTAAATCTGCAGGAATAAAAATACGCGGTTAGTTATCGAGGTCGGTAGGATTATTGGATCAGACCGGTGACCAACTGATGCCCACTCAGAACCACGCTGGTGAAGGAACGGTATTTCATTTCCTGCATATGGTTCTTTAAAATCAAATGTCGAGGAGTTTCTCAGACTCAGTATACGAGTATGACTGATGCAGACTGAAATTTGTAAGTACGGAGTTTCATCTAAATTCGTTCAGTAATAACTGATAGAGGCTAGAGTCGATTTTCTGGGGCCTCGGAGTAATGAATCACGCTGTGTAAGATTTCCCTGTACGTTGTCTTCCATAACTTTGGCAGGGAGAGCAGTAGCTGTGTACCGGTACCTTTCTCTTCGTAGAACGAGTGAGTCTACTCTGCCTCATGTGATTAGGGATGCATTAGCCGTCTCCTTCATTCTTACTCTGCTTCGTTCAGTTATCATGAACTGAATTAGTCTGAACTGACTGTTCTCAGTATATCTCCGGCGCATCCTCGCGCTTCATTTATATTTTCCTGAAGGATTTAATTAGACACATTATAATAGATGGAGGAGTAGCCTTTGGATGAATGCAATAGTTTGGTGGGAGGAAACATTCGTTTTGGGTGGAGGCCAACGTAAGATCGTCTGGTGGTAATCCAATATAGTCGTCTGGTGGTCGTCAGAATATCGTCGTCTGGTGGTAATCCAATATAGTCGTCTGGTGGTCGTCAGAATATTCGAAGTACAGTAATTGTCTGGTGGCGGCCATACTAAAACACGACTATGATATGCTGCCGTACAAAAGAAATTCAAGGTATTCATACTGCTACTGCCTGATTCTCGTCGCAAAAATCAATAATTCATTGTAGTGTCTTATCGATGCACTGAAAGAACTGTAGCATGAAACCTATTTTTTTTTTTTTCTTTGTTTCCTAGTATATATTAATTTATTATACTTCGTTGCCGTCCTGAGGGAGTTTTATGATAGCAGTTTTACTGTTAGTGATATCCTCTGAAACCTCAGTATAATCTTACGCTACATCTTCTTGCAGACCACTAAGGTAGGTCCACGTGGAAGACAAATATCAAACAAGAGGGTGCATTCACAGGGTGCAACATCTACTCCCACCATTTTTTTGTTTTCATAGGTCAAGGGCTGTACATCTCACCATTTCCTGTGAACTTGACCTACGACTGATTGCTCTCAAAGGTAATTTACTTCATTCAAAAATGTCTGAGTTGACTTTGCCTGTGACCTTGACCTTTAAATGATTGTTCTCAAAATGGAATCCCTTTCCCCTTGCCTTATGCAACAAGATTTGGTGTAAATCGAGTGAAACTTTAAGTTGACCTTGCTTTATGGCCTTGACCTTTCAAGTTATTATAGAAAAAACAGTAAGTCAAATCCTTGGCTGTTCCTCAACACTTCCATCAGGATTGATCCTAACCTGATCAAAACTGTTTTAGTTATATTGTTCGCAGACAGACACATGGTTCAAAATTTTACTTTACCCTGTGACCTTGACCTTTGGTCGATTGTTATCCACATTTCCATCAAGTGTTGTCTAAATCAGATAAACTATTTGATGTTGACCTTACTGGATCAAAATCTGTCCTACCCGTATGACCTTGACATATGACCTATTGTTCTGATACTGTAGGTCAACTCCTTGGCCCGCCCTCTACTCCTTTATTAAAACTGACTAAAATCGGACACACACACACGTGGATCACATCATAATAAGCGACCTTGCCTCTCGAACGCGAGTGTAATTAGCGTCTTCAGTACGCTGACGGCACTCTAAAGACATTGATGTGACCGCCAGGGAGATGATCGTAGTGAAGAGCTTAGTTACTGTGTTAACGTGTCATTATATTATGGATTTCGTATTACACCAGCGCGCACGATAGTGCTGCGGGTGAAATATTTTAGAGCCGGCGTGTGAGCTTCATTCTGCCTTTATCTGTTCGTTAGTGTATGAACAAAATAACTCAAAAACTTTTGATCCGATCTGGACCAAACTTGGTAGAAGGGTTGCCAGGCTTCAGTGAAACAGACCTATTACTTATTGTGAAGGGTTAATGAAAGACCTAAGACCAGGGCCACATGGCAGGCAGCCTGAATATTTCTGCTCAGATTTAGACCATATATTTTGAAAGGGTTTAAGGTAAAGCTAAGACGAAAAGGTTGAATTTTAAGAAGAGCCAGAGGTCAGGGTCATAGATCAAGGTCATTGGTTTGACCCTGTAACTCGAATACTTTTATCTGATATGTAACAAACGGGGTGGGTGTTGAGATAAAAAAAAAAATGGTCTGTGACTGTCTGTCTGTCTGTCTGTCTGTCTCTCTCTCTCTCTCTCTCTCTCTCTCTCTCTCTCTCTCTTTTAGATCAATAGGTCAAAAGTCAAAGTCACAAGAATAAGTTAGCTTGATCGATATTTATCCGACTTAGAGCAAACTTAAAGGAAAAATTTAGGGTTTGGTAGAGATAAGGTAGTTCGATATCGACAATGATTTGTGTAAAGGCAAGGTTACATGGCAAAGTAAAAAAAAAAAAAAAATGCAGGACGCGGGTGTCACATTGTCTGCCTGCGTTACGGCCACATGATTTTCTTTACGTCAGAGTATATCCTGTGTACTGGAATGGCTTAAATGGTTGTAACTGCCACAGATGAATATTCTAGACGTCTTGAAGCCAAATTACAGATTTAACTGAACAATGAAAGTTGTATACTGTACAGTGCATGATGTATGCTACTGGTTATTTCCATGAACGGATGCTCACACTTCTTGTGACTAGCCTAAAGTAAGACAAGAAAAGATCAGCCTATTGCAGAGTTAAGCTGGAAAGTCAAAGAGAGGAGCGTCAACATTATACAGAGCCTCAGAGCAGTTAGTGCCTCATAAGTGTTATCAAAATGGAGTGAGCACTTGTGATAACGTTGTATAGCAACCTCAGCGCTATGTACTGGCACAACTGGGGTAACTCGAGGACTTATGCATACCGCCTTGTCCTTCCTTCACCACGACAAATAATGGCATTATTTCTGATGCTTCATTGTCCACTGCATCCTGGGTCAACACGTAAACTAGGTTTAGAAGGTGAGGATTACTCGCTAGTTCTCACTGTAGAAAGACATCATCTGATACTCAAACGCACGATTTAATCTAATTTGCTGAGTACACACCAGTATATAGAGAGTGTATTTATTCACACTGTCAGTATTACACAAAATTTTATCATGAACATAGCAATGTTTATATTCGGCAGGAGTGCTGTGGGTCATCAGTAAACTGTTGTATCAAGCCACTGGTAAATTTTTGCAAGTAACCCATAATGTTTTATTTTTCTTTATCGAACCATGATTTGTCCGTTTTTTATTTGATGAATTCGATTTATCTATTGATTTTTGTCGGAAATAACTACTCTTGATAATATGACATTATCGTTCTAAAGTGTCCTAACTTGGACAAAATTTAACAAAACTAAACTAACCTAATCTAATAAATGGCGCAACACAACCTAACCTAACCTTACTTTTGAAGCCTAAGGAGGTGATGGGTTCTATAGGTCTTGTCATTCTTCCAGAAAACCGTTAGGCAACAGCGTCGGCGTTAGCAGTCGGCATAATTATATCGTGTTCCCATTTCCATCAGTGCTATTTTCCAACGATTATGTTTTATACAGAGCATCAGAAATGACGACATATAGACAGAAATAAGTTTTAAAATACTGTACCATGTTTAGGGCAAATTTTAATGTAATATCGGACAAATCTCTCTACACGTCAAACACCCTGTCATGCATAGAAATCGAAAAAGTTACTGGAGATATTCTCTAATAACACCCTCGATGAGTAAGAAACTATATGTAGAAAAACAGAATGATCTGCGAATGCATTCATCTCCAGCTTGTGTGAAATGCAGACTCAGACTGTGGGGTAATTTGGACTGCTGAAGTGGTTGATGATTTATGCGTCAACGAAACATTTACTCACAAGACATGCCTCTCAGGTGACTGACTAGAAGCAGAAAAATGTCTAAACTATATCAAAGAACTCCTTCAGAGGGAGAAAATGGAAAGGGGGAGGCAGAAGAATGAGAAGAGGGAAGAGGAGTTTGAGAAATAGGAAGGGTGAAGGTGGAGGTTGAGAGCCCGGAAGGGGGAAGGCGGAGGAAGAGGAATGGGAGTGAGGGGAACGCAGGATGGAAGGAGGCAAATGTAGGTAAGGAGGAAGGAAGGGAGAGGGAAGGCGAAGCTGAGGGGAAATTGCTGTAAAGGAATGTAGTTAAAGGTACGAGGGAGAATGGGAGCTGTGATGGAATAGAGGGAAAAGAATGCAGAAGAAGAAAGCAAAAGAGAAAGAGTGAGCGGAGTAAGACGGAAGAAAAAGAGGATTGATGGAAAGGAAGGAAAGAAGGGCAAGTAGGAGGGAAGAAAGGAAGGAAGGTTGGAAGGAAAGAAGAAAGGAAGGAAGGAAGGAAGGGAAAGATTAGTTGTTCTCGCTCGCTTCGCTCGCTCGAACACCAAATTTAGTAACAGTTTGGACCCCCGACATATGTGCCCGAGTGAATTATCGCATGAGCAAGAAAAGGGGACACGTGTCGGGAGGAAAACCCTGTAGTACAGTAGCGAACTTTTTTTTGGATATCTCAGCCAATTTTGAAGTTACAAGAAAAATAGACGCAAATTTGGAAAACGCGTAAAAATCATCAATTGTTTTCATTTCATAGACCACCCCGTAATTCCCAATGGTTTTCCCGTAAACCGAGGAAACGATTTTTTATAAAGCAGATTAGCGTAATAGCCGGCTGCAGACGAAGTACGGTAACGGTCTGGTTGTGTGAGTAGCGCACCAGTATTTTCCGACGATTGCTGAGAGCAACCAGGTTTTGCCTTTTAAAACAAGTAATACCTTCTGTTTGGCTTTTTTTTTTCTCTCTTTCTTTTTTTGGAAATTTTTGACAATCCGAGTCAGATTAATACAATACCCTGATGGACGAAAGAAACTCTGAATTCGAATCGGAGGGCACCGAGAGATTTGGTGAAAGTAATTTTTGTGAGTGAACAAAAAGCAAAGTCATTATTAACCTGCTAGGTCCCAAGCCCTAGATCTAAAATTAATACAAGAGGAGTATTGGTTTTAAGAAGTGTGGGGGAATATTTCTGGTGTAATCTAGTAAGTTCTTTTTAGTATTTTCAGGTCAGGAAATCAGAGGAAGATGATGAGCCACATGAGACAATATTCAGCACTGCCTGACTTGCTCGCTTGCTCGCTCGAGCATGTTCCACGCTTTCAGTGTGGACGCCTATTACGTATTAAACTTTATGGAAAGAGGAGAAAAGCAACTAACAAGAAATGGGATGGCAAAGTGGTACTGGATAATCGATTGCGATATAGGTAAGAATGAAGAAAGTTAGCTGTAAAAAGTTATATTATGGACATGGATGGGAAAGGAAAGAAATGAGGGAAGTTAGGAAATGAGTAACGAGGAACGAGGAAGCGAGGGGGTATTAAGACGACGAGACTGGTCAGGGAGGAAGCAAAAAATATCAAAGGAAGAAGAGGGATGCCTAAGAGTACGAGAGACGCTAGAAATGCAATATACTACCATTATGCCGGGATCGAAGCCGTGACTCTCATGTGAGAGCCAGGCAACAGTCCACTAAGCCACGACCAGGTTAAAGTTACCTCACATTGTCACAATCTCGATACCAATGTCCCTTCGCCCCCACTGTGGGCCTGAAGAGGCTGAGATAACCCCCTGGCACTCTGGCAAGTAGATGCTTTTAATCACTTACGGCAAGTCTGAATGAACAAAGAAATCTGTACAGGTTTCTTCGTTCAGACACCGGAAATGAAGAATGGACCAGAGGAGGGATGAGAGGGGAGGGATTAGATACTTAGGACATAGCAGAGGAATTCATCGCCGTATGCTTAGCTTTTTCAGTTTGATTAGTTATTTGTACACCCAGGCTTGCGAAGCTGGACCAATTGTTATGGTTTGATTGAAGTGTGTGTGTGTGTGTGTGTGTAATTCACCGGGTCGGTCAGGATCACTTGATGGTCGTGATCGTCAGCATTTTACCCTCCCGGAAGGGAGCTGAGAGCTCATATAGTCCGATCTAAGGGCAAGGCTGTGACCTTCACACACCCACACACCCGTCCCCTTGCTCCAGGGAGACAGTAACCACCCACTTCGTCAGTGAAACTTTTCGCAACCTAAGCGAGGCGCGAACTCCCGTCTACCAGATGGCAAGCGAGAACGTTACCACTGCGCCAGCGAGTGTGTGTGTGTGTGTGTGTGTGTGTGTGTGTGTGTGTGTGTGTGTGTGAACAAAATAACTAAAACAATTTTTACCCGATTTTGGTGAGTAAAGCTCCCTCCCTCTCTCTCTCTCTCTCTCTCTCTCTCTCTCTCTCTCTCTCCAGTGTATATATATATATATATATATATATATATATATATATATATATATATATATATATATATATATGGTCAAAGATCAAAGACACAGGACTGGGTCAAAAGTTACCTGGCAAAATCAGCCAAATAATATTTTGCAGTTTAGATCAAACTTGCAGGAAGTGTTAAGGGTCAGCCAGGGATGGAGTGATGCGGTTTTGAACACATTCAGTCATGGTCATGGTCACAGGCGGTATATCTATGTGAACGAAATGGCTCAGTTTTGATCCGATTTTAACCAAACATAGTGAAAGTGTTAAGGGTCAGCCAAGAAGTTGACCTCTTGTTTTTGAGAGCAGTTGGTTAAAGGTCTTGGTCAGCTTGAACAGTTTTTATTCGATTTTAATTAAAGTTTGTGGAAAGATTTAGGTTAATCAAGTGCCATCATTGCCAAGGGAATGGAAGATGGTCCCCACACAACTGTAATTCACTGACTTGCTTGTGTGCTAAATGTCATTCTGGTTAACGAAGATACAACACCATAGGATTTCAAAATTGAATGTTTGTGTGATGTGATCTTTGACCCCATTAATCCACTTAATACGCTCAATCAATCAATCAATCACGAGAGAGAGAGAGAGAGAGAGAGAGAGAGAGAGAGAGAGAGAGAGAGAGAGAGAGAGAGAAAAAAAGAACATGATATCTGGGGCTATTGACCCAAGGAAAAACGGAGCAAAGTTTGAAGTGAATTGGTTAAGAAGTAAAGGAATGGCGCCAAGCTGAAGAACGTTTTGAAGAAAGTATTGAGAAACTGAGGGAATACAAAAGTGTGCACGCTCTGGTGTGATGACTTAATCAGCGATAAAGAGGTGATTTTCAGAACAGTTAATGTAATGTCCAGGTTAAGGGGAGACAATCAACGACCAAGGCCACTTGGCAAAGTGATGTTAGTTTCAAACGGATTTTCATCAAAGTTAGTGGAAAGGTTATAGGTTAGGGAAGAATGCTGCTGATGTGATTTTGAGAGTTATCAGTAGAAGGTTAAGACCTCAAATATTCAGCCCTTGGATCAATTGGTGGGAGAGGGTGTTGCATTCCCTGAGTGTCCCATGCTTTTGTTTTAGTCGTGCTATTACCAAACACTGAACGCATCAATGGAAGCTATATCTACATTTCCAGTACCAAAGCTTCCTCCTAAATTGAACTGTATCTTCTGGAGGTGGGAAGAATCAAATATAAATCACTTCATCGGAACGAAATGGTTAAAACTCAAACCGCGGGGGGGGGGGGGGAGTCAAGCCTCTGAATTTTGACGGACATTTACTGCCAGTGAGGCTGTTACGTCTGACCAGCCTTTACACTGGATCAGCCTGCAGCCGACATTACACAGGCCAGGCAGCAACGACACAGAGGCCCGACACGCTCTAATTACACCTGTGCTCTCGAAACAAGAGTGGGTGTTATGGTTTACTAGACTTGTGTGTCTGTCTATCTGTTGGTGTGTGTGTATGTACAAAATAACTAACAGTTTCTATCTGAGTTTAACCAGATTTCTTGGAGGAGTAGAGGGACATCCCTGAATAAGACTTATAGTTTTTAAGAACAGTAAGTCAAAGGTCAAGGTCACAGGACTAGGCCAAATTTTGACCAAGCACGATCAACTTCAATAGTTTTTATCTGATTTAGATAACACTTGGCGGAAGGACTGAGACTGATGCAAGAACGATGGGGTTCGGTTTTGAAGACAACCAGTCAAAGGTCAAGATCACAAGGCAAGGTCAAATTTGGACTCGTGCATCTGTGTGTGGGAACAAAATAGCTAATACAGTGTTGCTCTAAATTGGATCAGACTTGATGGATGAGTTGAAAGTCGGTCCAGAGGTTGACCTACTGCTTTTGAGAAAATTAAGTCAAAGGTCAAGGTCATATTGGAAGGTCAACGTAAACAGTCTTCATCCAGTTTATATCAAACTTGGCAGAATAGCTCAAGCTAGGAATCGACAACGGGATTCAAGTCTGAAACAGTTAAAGGTGGAGTTGACAGGGAAAAGTCAAAAGTCAAGGTCACAATACAAGGTTAACTCGAGCAGCTTTAATGTCATTTGGGCCAGATTTGGTGTAAGGGTTGAGGATCAAGCAAGGAATGAAGTAATTCGATTTTGGGTATAATCAAATATTCGGCCCTTTGACCAATCCATGGGTGCGGGTGATTCAGTCTTTGAGCGTTCCTTCTTTAGTAATATGTTTCAGAAAATTTCGAAATAAATGAGGGGTTACCTTCCCATTCGTGATTTAACGAGGTAGGCAAGTTGGTCGCCCCTGGCCTGCATGGTCTCGTGTCACGTTTGGGCAAGATGTGGAACCCGTTAGCCCACCAAAAAGTAGCAGGTGGGTGGTTTCCATCATGCCGGTAACTACTACCACGGGACACAACAACAGCAGCAGCAGCAATAACAACAACAACTACTACTACTACTGCTATACTACTACTACTACTACTACTACTGCTACTACTGGTACTACCACTATGTCAAATACAAAATAAAGATTGACTGACTACTGTTACTACTACTACTGCTGCTGCTGCTGCTACTGGAACTACCAAGCGATTTTATTCAATTTTGGTGAGACTTTCAAAAGTTGCGAAATTGGTTATTGTATTGTTTTCATTAAAGCTTTCACTGCTAGAGCGTCCTTTCAAGATGAATAATTTCGTCTGGCGGAAACAAGAATATAGTTGGACTATACGTCATCGGATTTACCCTTTGAATCTGCGGACTTGTTTTAGTGATCGTGCTGTCCCGGACGACATTACCAATCAAAGGGCAGACTTTTCGAACTGGAGAGGTTATATATCACCTTCTTTTATCTCATCACTACTCGGGTACTCTGCAAAACTGAATAAAAAACGTCTAGAGGCAGCAAGAATAAAAAATTACTTGATCGAGCTGAAGGGTTAAAGGGCACACGAGCAGTATACACAAAGGACTATAACACAGGAGTGCAAGAAACGAGGTGCGGTGACTCGTGGGGCAGGTGATGAGTTAGCCGCTGCAGAGGGTGATGTCCGAGACCAAGTGGCAAAACAAATGATCATTCTCTTCAGCCCGAGGACGTATATATATATATATATATATATATATATATATATATATATATATATATATCTTTGCTCTCGCGGCCAGAACGGAAGTTATAATTTGATTGACGTGTGTGTGTGTGTGTGTGTGTGTGTATGAGAGAGAGAGAGAGAGAGAGAGAGAGAGAGAGAGAGAGAGAGAGCAAAAGAACTAAACAACTCAAACAGTTTTCATCCGATTTTAACCAAACTTGGTGAAAGTGTTAAGGGACAGTCATTGGGAAAAAATAAGAGTTTTTGAGGACAATAGATCAGAAGGTAAAGGCACAAGACATGATCAAACGTTGACTCAGCAAAATTAACTCACAAAGTGTTTATCCAGTTGTAACCAAACTTAGAGAAAGAATTGAAGGGAAGGGAAGGTCAAGGTCATGGGACAAGGTCAAAGCTCAACTTGTTATGATGGTTAAAAAAAAATAACTCATACAGTTTTGAGGTGATCTTAGGGAAACTGGGTGGACGGGTTGAAGGTCAGGGGGGGAGTAAACCTTTAATTTCTGAGAACAATGTATTAAAGGTCGAAGCCACAGAGTTATCTCAACTTAACATTTTTTTTCCGATTCTGACCAAAGTATGTGCAACTGTTGAGGATGAGGCACGAATAAAAGAATTCGATTATGAGAACAATTATTCAAAGGTCAAGGCCACAGGGAAAGGTCAAATGTCAAGGCAGTGGGACAAGGCAACTGAAACAGTGTTGATCTGATATGAACCAAATATGGCAGAAGTGTTAAGAACAAAGAGATTCAGTCTTGAGGACAATCAGTTAAGGTTACATGGGAAGGTCAACCTTCGGCTCATGTGTCTATGTGTGAACTGTGAACCATATAGCTAAAACAATTTTGATCTGATCTGGATCAAACTTGGTGGATGAGTTGAGGAATAGTCACGAAGTTGACTTTTTTTGAACAATAGGTTAAAAGGTGATGATGACATGGCAAAGTCAGCTTAAGCAGTTTTTATCTAATGTCCACTAAACTCTATGGATGGTTCAGGTTAAAGCAAGAATAAAGGAATTTGATTTTAAAAACAAGCAGCCAAGGATCAAGATCTCTGGGAAAGATTAAAGGGAAAAGTTACAGGGCAGATTCAACTATAACAGTTTGAACAAATTTAAACTTGATTAATGGAGTGTTTAAGAAGGGTTAAGCAAGAATGAACAACTTAAAATAATTCAATTATGAGAGAGGTGGCTCAATCGGTAGAGGGGTAGCTTGCAGTCCTACTGGACCCAGGTTCAAATACCCGCTGGGACAGAGATCAGTTTAAGGATTTGAATTTCATAAAATCAGACTTTACTGATCTACCAGAAGACCCGCCGACATGTAAAAATACCCCAGCTAATACCAATACACCAGTTCTGTATGAGACAGCCCTAGCATGTATTCAATACGGACGGTGGGTGTTAGCGCCGTGGTGATATGTTGAGGTGTATGGTATGTAAGAGGACTACTGGGCCTTGGAAGCAGGCTGTGAAGCCTATGCCCAGAGTCGGACACATTAAAAAAAAAAAAAAAAAAAAAATCTGTCAAAATCAAAGTCAGAGGATAAAGCCAAATATTGGTCCCTTGGACCAGTTAGTGAGCATAGGTATTACACTCTGACTCCTTGTACATTTTCATTATAGTACTTCAGAACACTATATTGTATTTAGGAAATATCTCTCGTATAGGCGCAATGAAACTTTATCAAACTCCGCCAGTTCGAAAAATAACTTTTATACTGAGTAAGATGGTCTAACGATAATATAAGTACGAAAGTTAACCTCAGGCTGAACGGGTACAATCGTTGCTGTCATTAATGTATCAGGCAAAGAGACAAACCATTGCATTACTAATCCTGAACCATTAATTCCTTCCCTACGATGGAGTATTATTTAGGTTAGTCTTGCTGCCACCAGTTATATTCAGCACTGAAAAGGAGGATGTTTAGTAGTGAAGGGGTTAACGGAGGCAATAAAATCTAACCCTTCCATTTCGAAAACTCATTCATAAACTAATACAAAATTGACTGGTAGTAACATCATCATCATCCGGACCTCCTTTCCCACCCTAGGGCAGGGTGAGGAGTAGCGATGTCCAGAGAGCCAAATTTGCCCAATCCAATGGGCCACGCTTCCATTCACTCATCAATCAAGCCCCCGAAATCCTGGCTCTATCGGATACGCCAAAAACGTTCACCACGTTCTGTAGCTTCACACAAACGTATCCGATAGAGTTAATCCGGACGCTGCCACGTTAAAAAGGGTGCCAAATCCCTGATCATGCACTTCTCCTCACAGCAATAATCCAGCCAGCTCGATCTCTTGTCAGTTTCCTAGCCTCACCGACTTCCAAACCTCTCTTCCTTACACACTCATCCACCATATCCCTCCACCTTCTCCTTGGCCTACCTCGCCTGCTTCCTCCTTCAAATTCGCTCAGATATACTCAGATATACCTTTTTGACCACTCTATTGTTATTCATTCTTTCCACATGCCCATACCATCCCAGTACCTTCTTCGATTCTAGTGTCCACCGACTTCCTCACTCCACATCTTTCACGAATCACATTATTTCGTATCCTATCCACCCTCTGTACTCCACATACATTCCTCAGCAGTCCCATCTCCAGTGCTGTTACTCTTGACTTTTCATTTTCATGCCACACCATAGTCTCACATCCATATGATAAAGCTGGCAATAACACTCCTTACTTGTAGTATCAAGAATAAAATATCTGGCTGACTGAGTCAACTCGTTCCTTCTCAGCGAGTTAGCTGCTGAGCTGCACAGGTCCTCGATATCCTTTACTGCCACAAACTATTACCAGCCTGCTCGCCTCTGAGTGCCATTATGGGAGTAACAAACCCCAGCCACCTCTCAGATGGAAAAACTTACTGGTCCATTCCGGTTGGGGTTTATTAATCCACTAGCCCAACAGGCATCAATTTGGTTATATGGTTACCACCCAATGTAGCAAAATTTCTAGATAACAGGAAACCGTTTTCCTTATAATTCAGTGCATAGTTGCCTGAAGGTTGCACTACGTTAAGAAAGTGGATGATGTCCGCTCGCACCTTCCACTTTACTTTTTCTTTCTTTTTTTCCTTTTTTTTTTTTTGTTTGTTTGTTTGTGTACGGTATTTTACCCTCGATACCAACAGACGAGTATATTCAACTTGACAGAAACTTTTTGAGCTGGAGGAGTTGCATATATACTTCATAAACCCCTTCGACATTAGAGACTTCCTAATACTGAGAAAAATCGGCTGGTGGTTACAGGAACACAACACAAAATACATCGTCAGACTGAAGTGGCTGAAACGTCCATCTACGATTCTTTCCACTCCCTAAGCCTCACTCTGTCTCCGCCTATGCCATCCTAACCTCAGTTTATGTCTTCATCCAATATTCAACATCATGAAGGTTCAGTGTACCGCCATTTCTATTGCCGTACCTAAGTGTATGTATACTCTTTCATAGTTCTTTAACCAATGACTCCCTTCATTCAGTATTCACTTTCTTAGAACTTCGATCTACCATCTTTCCACTACCTTTCAGTCTAGCATCTCTTACACTTCCTTAACTTTAGGCCGTCTTTGTGTCCGATATCCATCATACAAAACCTTCTGTCATTAATTTCCTACAATCAGGGCCTCAGGTTATCCTCTCATAATGCCATACTCCTCAGTCTACCTTCCTTTCTACAACCTAAGCCTCATTCTCTCTCCCCTTGTAATGCCTGATACTTAATCTCTCGTCATCCTATCTTAAGCGTCTTATACACTTTTTTTCTGCAGCCTAATCCTCCATGTATGGCACACCCAACAGATTTATATACCGGCACGTCAAGAGGAATGAGAGAATGAGTGACAGTGAGTGTGAACAAGTGAATATGAATGACTGTGAGAATGAACAAGTGACTGAGTCAAATGAAAGTTAATGTGTGGCTGGATATGTGAAAGCAAGTATGCGTATGATTAGAAGTGAAGCGTGAATATGATAATGAATGACAGTCCATGAGAAAGAATGTGAGAAGTCAGTGAGTGAAAAAAAAAAAAAAAAGTGACACTACTCTAAGTAACAGTGGGTGAGAACGTGAGTGAGTGTGAAAGTGAGTGATTGCTTTAAGGTAACTGTGAGAGAGACAGAATCACTCAAGTGGTAACTTACGCTCTCTTACACACACACACACACACACACACACACACACACACACACACACACACACACACACACACACACACACAATTGCTTTTCATGGGTACACCAACTCAGAGCTACTTTCATTCCCAAACTTGCACTCATTTACGTTCACTCACTGACTGGAAAGTTGCTGTCTCATTCTTGCTGGGCTGATGTTTCATTTTCACTTTCTCTCTGTAGTATACTGTATTCATACCACGACTTTTTTCTCACTTTTATTCTCTCGCTCACAGTTAAACTTTCGCCCACTTTCACACTCACTTTTATTCACTGTTACTTATTTTCACATTTCTTCACTCTCAGTGGCCTTATTTTACACACAATCATGCTCTCAGCTATCATTCATTCACTCTTTCAGCCTTATTCTCTATACACTCTGGACTACACTCATGCTTTCTCTATCACACACACACACACACACACACACACACACACACACACACACACACACACACACACACACACACACACACAATATATGACCGACTTTCACACTCACTGTCTCACACTTTATTCTAGAGCAACTCAGTGGCACTCAGCCTACTCTCTCTCTATTTGGATGTATATGTATGCACGCCTGTACACATACCCATATCTTTAACATGCGTACCTATCTTGTACATACAGTGTGTCTACGGCTATATGTGCGTGAATATATATATATATATATATATATATATATATATATATATATATATATATATATATATATATATATATATATATATATATATATAGTATGTATGTGAGCATATGTGCCTCTCTCTCTGCATACGGATGTACATACGTGTGTATCTATGTTCCACTTTGCTCGTCTCAAAACATGTAATGAAATTACTACAACAAAATTGTACCATGTATGTGTCATTGTGTGTCTTTGTTCATTATTGTGTTTGTTATGATAATTACTGTACTTCAAAACCTTCTATGTCCTAAGGTACCGATTTTTTTTTTTCTCTCATGCACCCCTCCCTGCTTGGCCTTCAGGGGCAGTGTTCCCCGGAGTGTTGGGGCTTGTACTGAATGGTAAATAAAGAACCTAAATAAAAAAGTAATGGCAGATTTTGAAACATGTGGAGAGGATGGAGAATGAAAGACTGACTAAGAGGGTGTATGTAGGTGAGGTGGAGGGGGGGAGAGGGAGGGGTAGACCGAGGATGAGGTGGAGGGATGGAGTTGAGAGGTATATGAGGGAGGGGGGGGTGAGTTGGGGGGAGGGGAGTCAAATGGTGGGTGACAGAGTGACTTGGAGGCGTTTTGTCTGCGGCCACCCTTTGCGGGATTAGGGCGTCGGGCTATAGATAGATAGATAGATAGATTTTGAAACGCTACTTGTCCCCAATTAATCTTTCACAAGTTTTCCAGCGATGTGGTTTTGTGTGTGTGTGTGTGTGTGTGTGTGTGCGACTCTGGTCATAGGGTTAACAACCCGCTCCTTGAGGGTCAACAGTTCTCCTACGTTCCATTTATCTGCACATGTCATCATCTCGCCGCTAACGCCCACCACTCGTATTGAACACATGCTAGCACTGTCTGATACTGGCCAGGAGTATCAGTATTAGCGAAGGTGTTTTTACGTTATGTCAGCGGATCTTACATTACATCAGTAGCTTAAAGCCTGTTTTGGCGAAATTCAAATCCTTAGACATTTCCCTGCCGCTTCCTGGATTCGAACTCACGTCAACTGGGACAGAAGACCACCTCTCTACCGACTCTGTAGAGTCTGTGTATGAGGTGTAATTTAGTTTGGCACTTTTTGGCCTATTTTTTCAGCAATCTGGTGGTAAATTATCAGAAAAGTCACCTGATTAACATATATTCTCACAAGTTGTCCTGCGATATGCTCAAATCCACTATAACTTCGGTAATCTTTAAAACAACAGCAGTTGTGCTGTTCGAGCCTCAGTTTGGCGTGTTTTGGTTGCTTTTCAGCAATATGGTAGTGAATAATGAGAAAAGACACCTAAGTAGCACCTACTACTTTTCCATAAGCATTCCTACAATGTGCGCAGATCCTCTTTAGCTTTAACAGGATCCGTAATAACAGTTTTGGTGCAGTTTAGAGTTCAGTTTGGTGTTTATCAGACTGCTGTCAGGAATATGCTGATGAATTGTGAGAAAAGTCACATACAGTAAGTAACACCTATTACTTTTTCATATGATTTCCAACAATATGAGTAGAATCACTGTACCATTGATAGTCTCCTAAACAACACAGTTTGGTGCTGTGTGGGTGTAGGCGTCCACACCCTACTGCTGTTAATGCATGCTCGGTTCGCTTGGTCGAAAAGTAAAAAAAAGAAATGCACATACTGTATTACGCTATCAGTATGTTCCTACTTATGTTAGCAAGGAGGAAGTGTAGGAGCAACGTGGTTGTCGGGGCTGAACGTAATATGGGGTCGATAGCAGTGTGGTGTGGCGGCAGTGTGGGTGACAACTACGTGGTGTGACAACTGTGTGAAGAGATAGTGTGGATCACTGTTGTGGGGCAGCAGTGTTCAGGGTGGCGGCGCGGCGTGTGAAGGTGTAGTCCAGCTCCCCCGCACCCTGAGTATAGTGGTAATGAGGCCGGATGCCGAGTGAGTTTTGGCGTTGTGGCTTTGTTCTGTGGTGGCGCGGCGGTGGTAATGAGGGGGTGCGTGACGGAGGCCAGGAGCGGCGGTGTCATGTGTGCTGTCATTACCCGGCAGGTGGCACAGGCGGGGCGCTCAGGGGTGGCCGGTCGCGCTGGGGACAGACGCACCAAAATCCACACTCTTGTCACTTTTGTCCATATGTTAACATCGCTTAGCGAGTTCTGCAAACTGACAGCCACACCTTGGCCAATTTAGTCTGGTAACCACATTACCTCCTGTAGCTCGCATGGACGCCAGCTGTAATGGGTCGTGCCAGGTTCCACTAAGTTAAAGTGTAAAGCAAGTGTACGTTTATAACTTGAAACAATTATCAGAATGTTGGCAGACACTCTGTTTAGGGATGAATCCCACATGCTCACAAGCTTTTTAAAAAATCCTTCGTAATTCACCAAACTATTGATATTTTTTAAGTATCTAGCCTTAATCCTGAAAGCTTTTGTAGGCCTAAGGATCTCCTAAAGCAGCCAGAACACAGCGCTAACACGTTGAAACACAAGTAACGAAAATCCCGAGTTCTCATCTTTTTATCTTCATTCCTAGACACCTCTAACTATAAAATGGCAAGACTTTTTTTTTTTTTTTTTTTTTTTTCACCGAGTGGTTTCATTGTCCACTGGGTCGGACGCACGGTGGATAATACCCGGAGACTATGTCAGTTTTTACAGTTTTGATCCGATTTTGACAAATCTTGATAGAAGGCTAGAGTGTAGGCAGAGGCTGAAGTGGTTCAATTATGTGAACAGTCGATAAAAATTTAGGGTCACAGAACAATGTCAAACTTTGGACCCTTCAACTCAGTTTTTTTATTTTTTTAAATTCAATTGAGATTAAACTTCGGGGAAAGATTCAGGGTAAGCCATAGATTAAGTTAATCACTTTCGAGAACAACAGGTCAAAGGTCATCATAGGGCAAGGGCATTTAAAACTAATTTGATCCCATTTGGAGCAAACTTAGTGGAGAGGTTAATTGTCATGCAAGAAGAAAGTACTTCAAGTTTGAGAGCAATTAGTCAAAGGTAAGGTCATAGAGCCAAGCCAAAAGTTGGGCCACAGACAGATCCAGGGCATGGGTAATACGTTGTTCCGCTGCTCCTTCTTCTTGTATTCCCTTGAAAATATTATTCAACTCAAGAGAGACTTTTCAAACGGAAACACGTTAATCATATGCGTCATTAATCCCTTCACTACTATGACTCTCCTAAGTTTAGTAAATTGTTTTAACTTTCTTATACAGCGACTTTGAAAAATCAGTAAAACATGCCCCCCCCCCCCCCACACACAAAGCATTTTATGAAATGATGGCAGTGCGTCAAAAACTGCAGGAACAAGGTCGAGGCAGAAAAACGGCAGATAATCCCATCCCTACATTTTTTTCCCCTAATACATGACATTATAGTGCAGCATAATGCACCCGAAAACTGTCATGATGGTGTTATAACTGTTAACCAACGATGCAGGCCACAAGAGTTACAAAAAAGAAAAAAAGAAAAGTAGGGATAGAATTACATGTCGTTGTACTACCTCGACCTTTTATTATT
This sequence comes from Coenobita brevimanus, assembly GCF_032717465.1. Classification (NCBI taxonomy): domain Eukaryota; kingdom Metazoa; phylum Arthropoda; class Malacostraca; order Decapoda; family Coenobitidae; genus Coenobita; species Coenobita brevimanus. The sequence continues at coordinate 36,012,541 of NC_137008.1, read as the reverse complement.
TTATTTTATTTTTTTTTTTCACGCACTGCCATGCCTACATTTTCATACATTTTATTGTTTTTAATGCTTGTGAAATATACAGACTATGTATTTTAATGATCAGAATAATTTCGATACATTAAAGCATATCGCCGAATTAAAAAATTCGAAGCCTCATTACGAGAGGCCCCTCCTGAGCTGGACGAATTCCTCTGGAGGTAACAAAAACATCGAAAGCCTGCCACTGCGGTGAAAGAATTAATAGACTTTATATTTTAACTCCGTTGGCATCAGATAGCTTTGTTAACGTGAAGAATATTTTCTGGGAATATCTTTAAGTGACAGGAAAAGATCAGCCTGGGTGAGAGAGCAGACCGAAGTCAAAGACATTATAGAAGTTGCAAAAGAACAGATATTTAGGCGGGCAGGTTATGTAGCAAGAATGAGGGATAACCGATAGAGCAAGAGGCTGACTGACTGGACCCCAAGAGATAGTAAACGTAGCAGAAAAAAGACAGACAGGAACTGGAGAGACGAGATTGAGAAGTCTGCAGGCAAATCGTGACAGAGATTGGCCCAGTCAAAGAATTCGTGGAAAAGGCTGGGGGAGACCTTTGTTCAGCAGTGGACTTTCAATGGCTGGTGATGATGATGTTTTATATATATATATATATATATATATATATATATATATATATATATATATATATATATATATATATATATATATATATAAGAGAGGAAGATTTGAAGACAGTGAAGTGTTTTAGGTAACTGAGGATGGACATAGCAGCGGCAGCAGCAGCTGGAACTCAGGGATCTGAGGTAAGTCATAAGACGGGAGGGGGGGGGGAATAATACTTGGAGCATTAAGAAGTGTGTGGAAAAAGAGATCAGTGTCTGTTAAAATGATTGGTATGTGCGAAGACTTAGTGAGACTCGTACTAACAGCATTCTACGCGGATACAAGGCTTGGGATTTGAGTTCAAGGGTTCGAACAAGGGTCGAAATGTTGAAGATAAAGTATGTAAGGTCTCTATGGGGTATGACATAGTTTGACAAGGTGAGAAGTAACACTGTAAGAGAGAGGTGTGACAGCAGACCAAGTATAATGGAAAGAACAGACCTAGGTGTGCCATATGGAGAGAATACATGATAATGGATTGATTATATAATGTATGTAGATCAGTGACACTGGAAAGGAAAGGGAGAGTCCTAGGAGAGGGTGGGAGGACAGTGTGCAAGAGATTTTGAATAACAGAGGTCTGAGCATCTTTGAGGGAGGGAGGCATGTGTGAAATAGGACAAAATCCATTCAAGCGGTAATGGAAGGGGGTGGGTGGGGAGGAGCGATTTCCTGTTAGTGATTTATAACAACAATCAGTGGAGCCTGCTCATAAATGGCTGAAGTTGTTTTGGATAGACTGTTACAAATGGCAGCTGACAGACTGAAAGTGAATGAGTCAGGTTCAGTTCCGTTTAACGCGCCTCTGCGGGAGCGGAGTGACGACAGTGATAGTGGTCATGATTTTAGAGATGATAGTGGATGCATTATAGTTTTTTACCTAGTAAAATGAAATTTTGCACTTTGGCCTACCTCCACTTGGATCAGGCTTTAGGCAGGGTGTGCTGACTCTAGGATGCACACCCCGGGAAGGTGGGGTGCCCTCCAGGGGTGCAGGCCACTGCCAGTATCCACTACCATAGGTTTTTACTCGGGCAATGCCGGGTATCTCTGCTAGGGTACAGGGTGTCCAGCGAAATTTTTGAGAAACTTCCGAGTGTTTTTCTATGGTGAATTTTGAGTAAAAAATGCTACATCAACATGGGTCCAGTTTTGAAATGTTATGGAGCTACAAATACTGATGGTCTTTTGGGTGTATTGTGAGGGAGACCACTTTCTCCTGGAAGGTCATCAGTAACTATAGCTCTTTAATGGATGACATGTGAACCCGTGTTGACAGCACTTTTTACTCAAAATTAGGCCCGGAATAACCTCCTACAATTTTCTAAAAATCTCAGTGTATATATATATCTATCTATCTATTGCCAGACGCCTCAATCCCGTTTGGGGTGGCCACAAACAAATCGCCTCCAAGTCGCCCTGTTCCTCGCCATTTCACTGCCCTGCTCCCAACTCACACCCCCCTCTCTCATATACCTCTCCTCCCCATCCCTCCATCTCATCCTCGGTCTCCCCCTCCCTCTTCCCCCCTCCACCTCACTCACATACACTCTCTTCGTCAGTCTTTCACCCTCCATCCTCTCCACATGGCCAAACCACCTCAGTGTGTTCCTCATAACGCTTCCTATCACATCCACATCAACACCACAACGTTCCTTTATATCCTCATTCGTCAGCCTATCTCTCCATGTGACTCCACAGGCTCCTCTTAAATAACTAATTTCCACTGCTCTCACTCTTGACTTGTGTCCTTCCAACAACGTCCAAGCTTCACTTCCGTACGTTAGAGTTGGTATCACAATACTGTCATGTAGTAACTTTTTCACTTCCATGCTCACTTCCCTGTTTCTTATCACTGCTTTCAAAGAACCAGCAACCTTTCTTCCCTGCTGTACCCTTTCAAGCACTTCACCCTCCAAACCTCCATCCTTACTCATCACACTACCCAAGTACTTAAACGTACTCACATTTTCCAATACCTCACCATCCAACCTCGCTGTACATTCACTGACTTCACCTCTCTCAAAGACCATCACTTTACTCTTCCCTACATTCACCTTCAGATTCCGTTTCTTACACACTCTCCCAAACTCATCCATCAAGCCTTGCAGCCCCCCTTCGTCTTCACTCAACAACACAGTATCATCTCCCAACAACAGTACAGGGAGTTTCCAAACACTACCCTCTCTCACCAGGGCCACTCCAACATCCACTACCCTACCTTGTACCTCTTTTATTACCCCATCCATGTACAGATTGAACAACCATGGAGACATGACACATCCCTGTTTCAACCCAACTTTCAGAGAGAAAAATTCACTTAGTTCACCATCCACACGCACTGCAGCCTTCGCACCATCGTACATACTCTTCACAGCATTCAACAACTTCCCATCTACTCCATATATTCTTAACACTTTCCACAATCCTTGTCTATCCACCCTGTCATATGCTTTGTCCAAATATATATATATATATATATATATATATATATATATATATGTGTGTGTGTGTGTGTGTTCCGATCAGCGAAGTTAAGCAATGTTGGGTCTGGTTAGTACTTGGATGGGTGACCGCCTGGGAACACCAGATGCTGTTGGCATCCCTACGTGTCAAGTGGGGTTGGTGGAGGATTAGTGCCCCTCCCTGTAAAACAATTAACTCTAAGCCCTTGGCCACCCCGTCTGGGATACATGGCATCTGGCAATGAATGAATGAATGTGTGTGTGTGTGTGTGTGTGTATGTATAAACTGATGAGGCCTGTAGTGATGACGTTAGTGGTGATGGTGATAAGTGGCAATGATGATAGTGGTAGTATGATAGTTTTTAACATGGGAAAGCGAAATTCTGCACAGTGGTAGACTTTCACCCCAACCATGTTTTACGCAGGGTCTGAGCCCCATGAACCGCGTCTCCTGAAGGGCGGGCTTCCCGCGTAAAATACGGCCACGATATTTTACCTAGGGAAAAAATTGCATAGTGATGTACTTCCCTCGTGACAGGTTTTAAGAAGAGTACGATAGATAGGGTAAATAGATAGGTAAAGATTTAATAGTTTACATAATAAATAAAAACTAAAAGATAGTCCAAAATCAGGGCTAACTGGGGTGCTAGGTACTCTGTGCTTCATGCCTTAGTGGGATGGATATGGGAGTAGTTCACTGTGCTTCACTACACAGCATTATTGCCAAGAGGAGGGTTTCCTCTTGTATATGGTCGAGATTGTCATTTTACGTCTACTGACGCAAGACTGTGGCACAAGACGCCTCCAGGCCATTCAAGTTTCTGCAGTTACAGTTGAGGGGTCACTCTGCATCTCCTAATGCACGGGGTTCAGTGCCGGTACCGAGAGTTCTTCCTGTGGTTAAGATGCACTGCTCTATATCCCACAAAAGAGATGTGTGATCATGGGTCAGCTCCAGCTCAGCTTGAGGTGACAGTGACAGACGAGGCAGTCATTCTGCATCTACAGTTGTAGGAAGGTTCTCCACTGATGACTCTATAGTCCTTCCCATAAGTGTAAGGCATGTTGCTGTGCATCCCTGATGAAGGTGGCTGTAGTGTTTCAAGCCCAAGTCAGAGCCTGGGAGCGACGAACAACTCAGTGGTTCTTTATCTCTGGATACAGGTAAATGCTTCAGAAGGTATCTCACGCCTTTTTTCAGTGCCCTTAAGAAAAGCTTTGCATTGATGCAGGCGGACACACACCCAAACTCAGCACTGATGTCCTAGCTTCTGTACATAAATCCTAAGGTGGTAACACAATGGTAATGAGCTGCTGACAAAGGTGGTGCACCGAAGAGCTTGGCAGAAATCAAGGAACCGTTCTGAGAGGTGCTAGTGAGCTAGGTAGAGGTCTCTTGTAGCTGACTTCAATTGGAGATCAAGGACTCCGTCAGGTGGGGCTAGGGCATCGCTGAGGCTATGCTGCAAATTCTGCAAGGTGAGAAAGGACACTCGCTCGTAAGGGTTGCAGGATGGGTTGTTTGCTGCAGTGATTACTTCCTCAAACAGTGCCTGCAAGTCACTCAGCTTTGTGGCAACCTTAGGAGAGGACTGATGTCAGCGAGAGAGCTGACAGGTGGCTCTGGCAGCAGGTGGCATGGGACTAGGCTGGAGAGGTTTGTTGAAGGATAGGAAGTATGATTCATTCTGCTGTTTGCTACGCCTTCTTTGCCTTCTGTTCACCGCTAAGGCAGAAGTGGCCATCACTTGCTAGTGTTTTTATGGCTGCCTGACGAGGGAGCGGCTATGCCTAAAAATACCAAAGGTATTTGTGATTAACTGCTATGATCAGTGTCCCAGTATAACTTTTTTTTTTTTCGCCATCTCTGGATGGGAAGCTATGTTTGTTAGAATTTACTTCCTTTTGCTCATCTTTAGAATGCACAGATAGCAAGTTCATTAATTAATGGGGCATTAGGTAAGAATGATGATTGTGATGATGGTTATCATGGTGATATTATTATGGCAAAATTTTAGCTTCTTTTTTTTAAAATGTTGTTTGAATTAACCGTGAAGTAAATATCAACATTCAATAACGTCACACTGCGAAGATAAAGCTGCTATACTTGCTTATAGGTTCATGGACTGCAGGCGTAATACAAGGCTGCACTTTCATTGGAGACTAATCCGACATTAGCAACACTGACTACACCACAAGCTGCCTTTTGGTGTCTTCTTAACAGTCAATGGCTAAAAATGCACCAGACAGATTCGAAAGACTCTTTCGTAAGCGAAGCTTTCATTGAGTAATGATCACTTACTCTATCAAACATATGAATCACTCTTTTTTCTTAACAGGATGATTTTAGAGTAGCCAGTTTTTATGATAAAATAAATACCCCAGCTTTCATCGTTCTTCCCAGTCTTTCCCTACCTTTTGCCTCCCCTCCATCCTTCTCGCCGCCTCTCATCGTCCATCCCCATTTTCCCTGCCTCACTCTGTCTCTCTCACTTTTTTTTTTTTTTAATGCAATAAGAAGGAACCAAAAGCAAGGAGCCCGCAAACCGTTCCGACCATGAGAAAAACAAAACAAAACAAAGACTATACAACAAAGAGCCAAATTCAAGATCCATTCATTTCGAGATACCTGGACACTGCGTTTGAAAGACTTGAGATCATGAAGTAGGAAGTACAGACAGAGGGAGACAGTTCCAAAGTTAACCTGTTGCAAACATGAAGGACTGAGAGTAACGGTCAACTCTTGCATTAGAGAGTTGGACAGAAAAGAGATGAGAGTTTGTTGCTAGACGGGTGCTACGCGCCCGTCGTAGAGGTGGAGGGATGCAAGTAGACAGCTCAGAGGAGCAGTGACCATAGAAGTAGCGACAGAAAAGAGCTAAAGATGCAACAGTGTGGCGAGGAGACAGAGGTTGAAGGAAGCCAGTAAGAGGAGTAGAGTTAATGAGACGAAAAGCCTTTGACTCCACCTTGTTGAGAAGGATTGTATGTGGGGAACCTCCCCACACATGAGAGTTGTACACTGCACAGGGATGAATACAGGCCATGTATACAGTCAACAACTGGGCAGGGGTAAAGAAGGGACGGAGTCGGCTTAGCACACCTAATCTCATCGAAGCAGATTTTACAAGAGAAGTGATATGAACTTTCCAAGATAAATCCCTAGAGAATGAATCCCCCCATTTGTTCAAGGATGATGCAGGATTGAGGTGGATATTATCAAATATTAGTGGGTACTTCTGTGGAAGATTTTGTTTGGTTGATGGGTATAGGAACTAAGTCGTTGATGCATTAAAAACTTCAAGATTACTTTTGCCCCAGTCAGAGATACAAACCAAGTCAGACATTGGGAATGTCATACTCTCATCTCTTGTTTGTTGAAGTTGAAGTAACTGTTGAGATGGACGTTGCGGGAACCGAATGGAAAGGTGAAGGATGAATTCATCAGCGGATGAATGGATAGGGTTTGATGTGCAGGTTACAGGGTCATTGATGAATAAAAGGAAGAGAGTTGGCGATAGGACAGAGCCCTGAGGAACACCACTGTTAACAGATCTAGGAGAAGAATGGTGACCGTCTACAACAGCAGCTATAGAACGACCAGAAAGGAAGCTATAGATGAAGGCACAGATAGAAGTATGGAAACTGTAAGAGAGCAGTTTGGAAATTAAATATTTATGCCAGACTCGATCGAAAGGCTTTGAGATGTGAAGTGCAATGGCAAAGCTTTCGCCAAAGTCCCGAAAGGAGGAAGACCAGGAGTCTGAAAGGTAGGTGAGAAGATCGCCAGTTGATCGTCCCTGACGAAACCCATACTGACAATCAGAAAGTTGTGACAGGAAAGATGCTTTAAAAATTTCTTGTTAAGAATAGACTCGAAAGCTTTTGAGAGATAGTTAGAGGGTTGGGAATGGTCACCCTTCTTTGGGACTGGCTGAATGAGAGCAAACTTCGAGCAAGAAGGAAAGTAAGTTGAAAGACAAAGGCGAAAGAGTTTACCTAGGCAGGGTGTAAGCAGAGAAGCACAGTTCTTGAGGACAACAGGAGGGACTCCATCAGGCCCATATACCTTGTTAGTATTAAGGCCAGTGATGGCAGAAAATACATCAGGTGAAGAAATTTTCATGTCAGCCATGAGGAAGTCAGAGGGGGGAAGTGATGGATGAACAGCACTGGAATCGCAAAGGTGGAATTGGAGGAGAAAGTCTGAGCGAAGAGATCTGCTTTATCGGTCGAAAAAATACGTACAGATCCATCAGAGTAGAAAAGAGGAGGGAAGGATGATGAGGGAAGTTATTAGAAAGGTTTTTGCCAGAAGGAGCGAGAAGAATTTGAGTTGGAGAGTTGAGAGCACTTAGTACGGAGGAAATTATTTTTAGCGGAGCGAAGAACAGATTAGCATGATTCCGGGCAGAAACCTAAAAAAAGATGTGATTCAGTGGTGGGTTGGCTCCGGTAACTTTTGTAGGCTTCTACTTGTTGTGGACAGCATTAGAACAAGCGCGATTGAACCAATGCTATTTTGCATTAATCAAAAGATATGAGAAGGGAATGTATGCTTCCATGCCCGAGAGAAATAACCTCTGTAATGCACAAGGCACACTCAGATGGCTCCCAGCCATGGAGGCAATAGTCATTCCAGGGAAAATCAAAGAAGTACTGCCAGAAGGCCTCCCAATCAGTAGCTCCAAAGGGCATCATCTTCACCTCTGGTTACCTTACTCTAAATTCTCCCTGTCTCACCCTCTCTCCTTATCTTACAACGCCTGCCATGCTCCCTCCCCACCTCTCTCTCTCTCTCTCTCTCTCTGACACATTTTTCTACCACCCCATCTCCCTCCTCCCCCAACTCCTCCCATCAGCCTTTTAGGGTTCCCACCTCACGTCTCTTCCACTCGACTACTCACCATTCTCCACTTCTTGTCCTTTCCCGCCTTTTGTTTTCTCATTCTCGCTCCTTCCCACCCCTGACCGCCTCTCATAATCCCTCTCCACCTTTCTCATCTCATCCTCGCTCCTCCCCACCGGTGAATGCCTCTCATGGTCCCTCCCTACCTTTGGCTGCCTCACCCTGGCTGCTCCCCGCCTCTCCCCACCTCTGCGCCCAGGGGAGATAAGGGATAACGCTGAGCCCTGGATCACGGGGGGCGCCACCTTCACGCTCCACCGACTATCAGCTGTGAACAAACACTCCTGCTGGATGTTAATGTTGACAACCGCCACGCCCCCACTCTCTCTCTCTCTCTCTCTCTCTCTCTCTCTCTCTCTCTCTCTCTCTCTCTCTCTCAGCTCCTTAACCAAAAGGATATCCCTTGGCCAAGCCAGCGATTTTGTATTTTTGGCGGTTAATTTATTTTTGAAATCTATTACTTTGTGTATGAGTGTTGCATATAGTCATTTGAGCAGTAAAACCAGTTTTTGAAGTGTATAAACTGCAGGGTTTTTCCCTTAATGTGCTTCATGGTTACAGCTTTGTTTGTGTGTCAGCTGTGTTGCCACTTCTGAGAGGGTGTGATCATCCAGTTAACTTTAACTGTTCAGTGCCTGTTTGTTTAAATGTATCAGTGCAAAGTGACCCCAATTTTGTAATTACTAAGTATAAAGTAGCATAAAACCCTGTACAAAAAATTGTCTCCAGACTAAGTACAAACAATTGTCTCCAGACTACCGCTTTCTTTTTTATTGTGTTATTGTGTGGCTTCGCGCCACTAGCCTTGTTTGCTGCGACCAACAAGTACTGTTCTCCATCAGCATGTGGTAAGGTTCAGAGCTTTCTTCAGTAGACTGTGTCTATTATAAAGTTTGGTTACCTCTGCGGTAGTGTTTTGTTTTTGCTTACACTGTACACAGTCTGTTGCTACCCACTGTACAAATTTCCTCGCCATTTCTCAGAATGGGTTTAAATTAATGGGGAGGAATCAGAGTGAATTATGTTACAAGCACAGTAACGCAGGGTTCAGTTCGGGGACTCGCACTGTTTCTAATTTATACTGACGATACTGATGTAGGTTTGTGATGTTAAGTCTTCAAATTGCTGTTGATGCAAAAATAGGAAGCAGAGCGGAGAAGTAGGCTGATGATTCAGAGGTTTACGTGAATTATTTAACTGGGCTCAAACGTGGCAAATAGATTTTAATACCGAACAATGCAAAGTTATTAATACTGGGAGTAAAATTGAAAAATTTAGGTACGCCGTTAGTGATAAGCTCAAGCATGTGAACCAAGATCTAGGGATAATATTATCAAACAAACGATTTGAAACCAAGTCGACAGTGCACAAAAATAGTAGAGCAATGATGTTCAGATCGGAGCATATCGTTCTTACCTTATTCATTTCCTCATTACGTCCCCATCTGGAGTACTGTATTTAGTTTTAGTCACCTTATTACAAGGATGACATCATGAAATCAGAGAAGGTGCAGCAAAGACTTACAAATATGTTACCCAAATTAATGAACACATCATATGAAACTAGTTTGAAAGCGCTACAGGTATTTAACTTATTAAAGTGCAGACTGTGGTGGGATCTGAGTCAAGTATACAAAATTCTTATGGGAAATCAGGAAGTTGATAAGTACTGCACTTCATAATAGCCCAGTCAAATTGCACTAAAGATAATGGTCATAAAAAAGTCGGCACACGTTTCCAACTCAGTGAAGCAAAACACTTTTCTTCAGTATAGTTGTCACCAAAAGGAACAAGTTGCCTGGGAATGTTGTAGACTGCAATACATTAATGACATAAAAATCGCGTGGATAAGAATCTGACTTCGAAACTCCAATTAAGCGCATTCATGGCTGAATACTGCAATGTTATGATTTTTTTTTTTTTTAATGCACGGAAGAAGGAACCAAAGGCCAGAAGCCCGTAAGAATGTTCTTTCCACGAAAAAAACAAAAACAAGATAACAGAGCCAGATTCAAGATCACTTTTCCTCTCTGTCAGACAGTGGAGAATGCAACTGTAGCGCAATGTTGTTAATAGATAATTGTAATTATCCCTTACAGAGTAATGTCGTGTAGAATATTTATATATCATCATCAGCAGTTTGAGTATCAACTGCAGGACCGGCCTATCCCGACCGAAGTCGGGACGATACAGCCAATGTATCTCTACCAAGTGGCTTAGGCTGTCTGGTAGAGATTGTATGTAGGGTGAGAAGTGCTTGTAAGTGTGATTGTAGTGTTGGAGTGGCTTTGGATGTGTGTGTAGTCTGTGAACCAAGTGTAATCGGCCCGCGCAAGCCGACTGGATGCGAACATACTTTACAGTATGCGACACTAGTTCAACCACTGCACCCTTGGTGTCCGCCAAAGCAGTACATGGCCGGGAGAAAGCTCCCAAAGTTTATTACCCTGGCGGGGCGCGAACCCTCGCTCTCCAGTGTACGAAGACGCACACTTTACCACTGTACCACAGAGGCTCCAGAATATATATATATATATATATATATATATATATATATATATATATATATATATATATGTGTGTGTGTGTGTGTGTGTGTGTGTGTGTGTGTGTGTGTGTTTCTCACTGGGTTTTTCTATGCTACATGGACTTTCTGACTTTTTTTCCTGCAGGCTTCGGCTGGAGAATTTGGTGGGCGGGGGAGAGCTTTCTTGTTTTACCTTCATTAACGTTCATCTCAAGGAATTAGATATCATAGTCGTAGTCTTCTATAATATAACAAATAGCCCCGAAAGGACCATTAGGGTTGGTGCTGTTTGATGTCCATTTTACTCTTTTGTTCTCTCTCTCTCTCTCTCTCTCTCTCTCTCTCTCTCTCTCTCTCTCTCTCTCTCTCTCACTGTCAAATGTCCCTGTCGCTGTCCCTTCCCAGCCTCGCTCCTGGTCATTGTCACCGCCTCTTTCTGCATTCACCACGTCAACCTTAAGGCGTTTTTAAATTTTTTTCTTGGTACATCCAGACGATTTAATTCAATATTTCAAAGTGGGAGTGTTAGATACAGCCTTCACCAATTCATTCAACACATTAGGTCATTCCTCAATTTTTAAAAATGTCTGAAGATAGCAAGAATAAACTACAAAAAGCCCACAGCACCTAAGGAGTTGATGTTCTCGGGCCTGCACGTTTTTCTCCTCTATCCAGGCATCTGTATTTAGGCCTGGCACTGTTCTGTTCGCTGCCCATCTCGTGGTCTTAGCTTTTGTGTTGTGGTTCCTCTCCTGTCGCCTACAAGATGTGCTGTTGTAAATGGCACCACTTTAATTTTCCCTGCCTGTTTTATTGAAACTTCCCCACCATCGGTCATATTGTTGACTCTTTTTCTTTAACTTTCAGTCGCCGTGCTCACGAAGCTCTCCTTTTTAAGTTTTCCCTTGTGTTCCCTGTCCCTAGTACCTTTCACAGGTCGGTGCCTTACCCCGCGTGACGGTCTCTTTCACCGCCGTTCAGAGTATCGGCCTTTTCTTCATACCGACCATGTCCCTCTCATTCTTGCTGTCTGCATTTTCGCTTCCGCCACTACCTTATTCACTCTCCCATGAAATCGGTTCTTGTTATCACTATGGTAACGTATTATTTTAATTTGTTCCCGCTACCTTCAGATTATTTATATTCAGCTTAAGATAAATCTCTTGTACTGAAGGGATTAGTGAAGGCAACATTATATCTCAGCCTTCCAGTTCCAAAAGTTTTTTTTTTTTTTTCTGAATATTATCTCCTGCATCAAGCAAGAATAATAAAAAAAAGGACGTTATCGTAGTCCATCTGTCTATCTGTTTTTTAGCAAGACGCCTTACCCTAGAGATGGCCACAAACAACTTGCCAACAGGCAGCCATTCCTTAAACCCACAACACTCTCTCATACACATCGCCACCCCTTCACGGCAGCTCCTCCTTTGTCTCCTTCTTCCCATCTCCCCCTGTACGTCACTCTCATATATTCTGCTAGTCTCTGTGTTACTCTCCATTCTCTCCGCATGGCTAAAAAAGTCCCTGGGTGCTTCTATAAATACTTTCCAGCACATTCACATGAACCTTACAACGCTCGGTAACTTGCTCGTTTGTCTCTTACAAAGTAAACTGATATACTCGTCTCATATGAATAATTTCCACTCCTCTCACTGTTGACTTGTGTCCTTTCAACAAAGTCCGTGTTTCATCCCAGTATGCTGAAGTGGGGATCTTAGTATTGTCGTGCAATGACTTTTTTACTTCCATGCTTTCTTGTTTTATATCAGTGTACCTGCAACTTTCCTTTCCTGCTGTTCCAGTTATTGAACTTCATCCTATCAGAAGCCTTGTTCTTGCTCATCACACGACTTAAATTTCTGAATGCACTCACATTCTTCATTCCCTAACCATTCAGCCTCACTGAACTCAGTGGTTTCATGCCTTGTAAAAGCATAACCTTTTTCATCATGACATTTAATTAAAAATCTCGTCTATATCGAGCTTTCTTTGTCATGGTTATTTTTTTTTTTTGCTCTTTTATTTTTTACTATTTTTTTTTTTTTTTTTTTTTTTTCCTTCCTTCTGTATCTGTTTTATCAGACATTATATCCTTACCGCCACAATTCTGCTGTTATGGCATTGTTTCCCTTTGTTTCCCAAAGAATACGCGTATTCTGCTGTTACTACCCCTAGCCCAGCTAATATCCCCTTCTTCATCCCAGTTATTGTTGCATTTTGCCTTGTTTGTGTTTTTCTCTTTTGCTCTTGTCCCAGCTGTGTTGCCTTAGTACTCATTCTCCATTACACTTGCGTCACCGTTTCAAAGTTTTTTTTTTTTTTATCATTATTATTTTTTTTATGTTCGACTCTGGGCATAGGCTTTACAGCCTGCTCCCAAGACCCAGTAGTCCTCCTGCATGTCATACACCTCTACATGTCACCACTTCGGCGTTAACACCCACCGTCCATATTGAATACATGCTAGGGCTGTCTCATACAGGACTGGTGTATTGGTATTAGCGGGGGTATTTTTACGACATGTCGGCGGGTCTTCTGGTAGATCAGTAAAGCCTGATTTTATGAAATTCAAATCCTTAAACTGTTCCCTGCCCCAGCGGGGATTTGAACCGGGGTCCGGTAGGACTGCAGGCCACCTTTCTACCGACTGATCCACCGCCTCCTCCACTGTTCGTATCTCCGTCTCCATCCTTGTCCTTCCATTTCAATGTTATGTTACTGTTCATACCTCTGTCATCATACATGTCTTTCGCCTCGTTACGTTTCCCATTAAATCCTATGCTTATATTCCCTTTCCCGTCAGTGTTTCCGTCTTGTCCCGAGCCTCTGTCTTCATTCATACCCCAAACGCTGCATTGTGTGTTTCCTCGTTCATCCGCAGCCAATTATCAGTCCCAGTCCAGGTCTGGCTGTGGTTATCTCCCTTCTCATCAGTGTCTTATGTCTTTTTTTTTTTTTTTTTGTCTCCCGTCGTTATCCCAGATTTTTCCCCATCCCTATCCCCATCCCCATCCCCATCCCCATCCCCATCCATATCGCTGCTTCAACCAAATCTTTTCCCTGCGCCTGACCCCATCCGAGTCTGTCCCTGTCCCCACCCGAGTCTCAGTCAGATCCTGCCCATGTTCCTGTCCCCGTTCAGATTCCTGTCCCTACCCATACCCCTTTCTCTGCTCATATCCCTACCTGTACCCAAATCCCTGCACCAGCCCATATCCCTGTCCCCGCCAACATCCCTCTCCCAGTTCAGATCCCTGTCCCCGCCCATATCCCTGTCCCCTCCCATATCCCTGTCCCAGCCCATATCCCTGCCCTCTCCCATATTCCAGTCCCCGGTTATGTCTCAGTTCCCTCACTGTTACTGTTCCTGTCGACACTCCAGTCCTCATCTGCCAGTCTCCACGCCGGTCAGTTTGTGCTTTGGGCCAACCCTTGAAAGCAAGGATTTCCTTGTGCCACTCAGTGTATGTCACATTCTATTAACCTTTCCTCTCTGTGAAACATGTTGGCAAATGAATATTAATAACAGTGAAAATTCCTTTGAAATATAACATAAGAAGGTTTTTTAGTAGATTATTAAAATGTTACGCTTGGCGGAGTCATTCTTTCAATACAGTATTGCACACTCATGTTCTGTAGGTTGTTAGGTTTAGAATAAGTAAGATTACGTTAGTTTAATGCCTAAACTTAGCTAACCTAACCTAACCTAAAGAGATTATAATGTAATCGCCCTGTTATACATTGATGTATTTCGTCACGCGAAACACGCGAAATACTAACTCAAATCCACGCAGACCAACCATCTTCTGTAAGATTGAAGCAGATTATTTAACGTTTACAAGTGTACGTTAAAGAGAATAAAAGCTGAGAGAATGTGTGATATATCGATTGGCAATAGAAAGCCCCAAATCTGATGGTTGTTTGGAAGCACTGGTTGACCTCCACCCCTGTTCCTGTCTGCCTGTCCTCACCCCTGTTCTTGCCTGTCGAATGCTAATCGGCCGCTAGAAGTTGCTGTTGGCAAGTGTAAGATTTAGGCCATATCTTGATATCCTGAAGGTTTCATGTTGATAGCTCAAGCCGTTCATGAGTTATAATGGTGCTAAAGGCGGGCTATAAAAACTGATTGACCTTTGGCAGCCATTTTGGTGACCTTGATCTTGATCCCGAATGCCCATTTTCGAACACGTTCAAGATTTTGGTCATATCTTGATACCCTGAAGGATTTCATGTTGATAGCTCAAGCTGTTCATGGGATATAATGGGAACACACACACACACACACACACACACACACACACACACACACAGGCAGAAACATTATCGCTCCGCCTTCTAAACGTGGACGATAATGAGGTTCACTCGTACAAGAAATTAGATGATATTTCTTTCTTAACACATTACTCGCAACACCACTCTCGCTCCACTCTCGACAAATACGTGGTGTTGGTAGGATACGGAAATAAAAACTGGAAAGCATAATTGTAAGAAAATATCAACAGACTGCCCAGTACAATGGCACTCACCTCCATGAGTCGCTTCTCTGCGGATGTCCAATTTTCACCTTCATTGCAGCCACCACAAGACGATTATACTCTTCACTTCTGCCACTGTCACATTCTCAAACCGTTTTATTCACCGTCAGTTCCAGTTATGTTTTTCACCTTTCAGCTCTCGCCATTCCCATTCATTACTATCAGTACAAACTATCCATCTTATTCCCCTCAAGGGTATTCCTCACCCATTTTTCAATATTCTCTAATTTCCATCTACTACATTTTGCATGAAAAGTAGGAACAAAGAGAAAACGAGCAAGGGATAATAAACCCTGGGTGAAATAACTTAGCCTGAGATTACCGTCTCAAACCTCTCTCTGGACGTCACGTAAGTGTTAATTCACACCCCAGTGACCAGTGGGGGGAGGGGACCCTCCAGAGGAGAGCAAGTAAAAAGCAAACGCAACTCAGCAAATAGATATAGACACCTACTACAGTATATATCTAACCAGGGGTGGGGGAAAATGACAACTAACTAACCTAACTTAAAAAATACCCTAAGGGTCAACAAATAGCTTATGCCCGTGGAGCAGCCCTACGGCTGGAGGAGAGAGAAGGTATACACGCCTGCACCCGCCACGACCACGCATCAAGTCTCTCACCGAGTTAGCTTTTTTTTTTTTTCTTTTAACTAGCTAAGGGTGACGCCACACCAAGGCCGGAACCAGACTTATTCTGACGTGAATTGTCCGATTAGGTGTACCCTCGGTAAAAAAAAAGTATCGGCACCCTGGGGCTGGATAAGATATGTAATACTTCATCTCTGGTTCAATCTGTAGTGTTGGCATGCCTGTTTAATTCACAAAAATGATTGAGTTACCATGTAGTACAATGTTTCTCGGACTAATCCAGCTATTCGTCAGCTTATTTACCCATCTTTATATGGGGTCGCTGTTCTTGATGAGCCTCTTCCACCTGCCTCTATCGCCTGCCATGTTGGTATCCAGACCCTTCTCTCTCATATCCTCCACTATGCAATTTTTCCACCTTATCTTGGGTCTTCCTCTCCTCCTCCTTCCCTGCACTTCCATATCCAGTGCTCTCGTCACTTTGTCCATCGCTCCTCATAACATGCCCCTACCATCTAAGTCTTGCCTCTTGTGTCTTCTTCAAAACCTTCACCATCTTCACTGTTCCTCTGATCCTTGCATTGCTGATTCTGTCCTCCCTTGTCACGCCACACATCCATCGCAACATCCTCATTTCCGCTACTTCCATCCTCCTCTCGTTTACTTTCTTCACAGGTAGTGCCTCCGCCCCGTACATCATTGCTGGTCTTACCACAGTTTTGTACACCTTCCCCTTTAATTTCACTGGCATTCTCCTGTCGCACAATACTCCTGATACGTCGCTCCAACTTCTCCATCCTGCTTGGATTCTTCCGATTATTTCCTTATCTTCACTAATGTCTGCTGACAGGGTGGATTCCAGGTATTTAAATGCATCCACCCTCTTCAGCTCCACACCATCCAGCCTAATACTTTGACGTCTATCGTGCACCTACTCTGTACACATCATATATTCTGTCTTTGTTCTACTTATTTTCATTCCTCTACTCTCCAGTGCTAATCTCCATTCATCCAGTCTGCGCTCTATCCCTTCTTTTGACTCACTCACCGAAACCACATGATCGGCATACATCATGTCCCACGGTGTCCCCATTCTTACATCCTCTGTCAACATGTTGACAAGGAAGGGGCTCAGCGCAGAGCCCTGATGCAGCCCCACCTCCACTCCAAAACTGTCCGTCGTGCCTGCTCCACTCCTCACTCGCGTCTTAACATTCCTGTACATTTCCCTTACCAGTCTTACATATTTTTCCGGTACTTTTTTCTCTCTCAAACATCTCCACAACTCCTGTCGCGGTATTCTATCATAGGCCTTCTCTAGATCTATAAATACCATATGTAGTTCTTTCTGTTTTTCTCTATACTTTTCTGCCATTTGTCTCAGTATGAATATTGGGTTCGTTGTTCCTCTTCCCGGCATAAAACCAAACTGACCTCTGGCCACCTCCACCCCCAGCCTCAGTCTCTCATCCAGTATCCTTTCCCAAACCTTCATTGTGTGTGATAGCAATTTAATTCCACGATAATTCCCACACTCTTGTACATCTCCTTTCTCCTTGAAGATGGGTACTGTACCAACACACTCTCCCTCCACTTATCTGGTATCTCTTCCTGCTCCTCTATCTTGCACATTAAATTCCACAACAAATCCACTCCCGCTTCTCCCAGGGTCCTCCACGCCTCCACCGGGATCTCATATGGTCCAGTTGCCTTGTTGTTTTACATTCTTTTAAGTGCTCTCACCACTTCTGCTCTCTCTACACATCTCGTAAGACCTAGGTATGGTATTCCATCATCCTGATGATCCCGTGGGTTCTCCTCATTTAGTAGGCCCTCAACGTACTCCTTCCATCTCTCTTGTACCTTCATCTCATCGATTAGCACAACACCATTTACATCGTTCATCTGCTTCACATGATTTACATCCTTTGTAGACTTGTTCCTAATCCTTCTATCCTGTATATACTCTTCTCTCCTTCAGGTGTTTCCAGTTCCTCATACATATCACAAGCGTCAGCCTTAGCCACTGCCACTGCTTTCAGTGCTAACTTCTTTGCACTTCTGTACACCATCTTGTCCTCCCGCGATCTGCTTTGCTCCCACTGCTTCTTTGTTTCCTATTTCCTTTTTAGTGCATTCTTAACGTCTCTCCACCACCATTCTTCTCTAGTTGTACGTCGCTTTCACGATGTTTATCCAAGTACTTCTCTGGCCACTCCTCTCACGGTCTCTGCATTCTCCTTCCACCAGCCTTGAACTCCCTCTATATTTACGTTCACCCTGTCTAGTACCTTAGTCTTGAACTCTTGTCTCTTCGCTTCCCCCTTCAGTGCCGTCCATCGAATCCTCTTCTCATACCTCCTCCTTCCTTTTCTTGGTCTTCTTAGCCACACATCCATCACCAGCAGCCGGTGTTGTGGTGCTACGTGATCACCTGGTATTAATTTACAGTCTTTTATCTCTACCAGATTTGATCGTCTGTACATAAGGTATCTATCTGGGTAGAATTTCCTCCACTCTTATACGTGATGATATGCTCTTCCCTCTTGCAAAAGAAAGTATTAGCAATTGCCAGGTCAAAGGAAATGGCCTGATGCAGTATCCGTTCACCCTCTGCATTTGCATTTCCAAGCCCATGGCTTCCACGTATCCTCTCAATTCCTTCATTATCTGCTCCAACATGTCCATTCAGATCCGCTCCCAGCTATATATCTGTTAAATATATGATAACAACACAAATGAAGCATACAAAGCGACATAACCGTATCATTTCCCGTAAATCATAGTCCGTGTATCATAACGTCTCGCACTGAAAGGCTGCTGATACTTTTTTTACCGATGGTACGTAAGGAGTAATGTTGGAATAAGAACACCTCATTTCTATGTCTCACTGTTAGACATGATGCAGGTAACGGTGAGAAGCTTTGTGGTCAGAATGTGACCCAGCGAAACGAGATGTTCTTTATTCCAACAATACTCCTAACATACAATACATAACCGGACATTTTGCGTCAGAGTAAGTCTGGTTCCGGCCTTGGTGTGGAAGCACCCCACTTTTAATCCTGACAGAAAAATTGGCTAACCTACACTAATGCCTGTAGAGACAGTTGGCTGACTCCCAGCTATATATTTCCATTGCCTATTACTATGGTGGAGTTTTTTTTTTTTTTTTTTTTTTTAAAGACCATCGTTCGTTCGTTTGTTTAAATATTTCCTGCACATATAGTGCAGGCCGGGCCATACATTAGCCCGGTCAGTGGGGTATGGGCTGGTTAAAAAAATAGTAAGGGGGGAGGACAGGACCTGAGGATTGCCCAGCACACACGCCCTGTCTGCTGGCTGTCTTTGTGTGTGTGTGTGTTTTTTTTTTTAACCAGTCTACTACCACTTTTATGTAATAACTTTGCACACTTGAAAACGTTGGTATGGCTTGTCCTTGAAAGCCTTGTCTCCTCACACAAAAACATGAGAAGACACTAATCCATTTCCCGTTACACCCCCTGGAAGCCTCATGCCCTCCTAGGAGGGCCATCCTAGGAGGTCATCCTCTCAAGGAGAACCTTCCAATCACAGAATGGCAGTCCTCTGGGAGAGTTACGCGCGACTAGCCACGTTTTGCTTCACAACTGAAGGTTGTCATTTAGGAATCCACGCATCGACCAACTCACTCATACATCTACCCAGTGCTGTGAGTCCCAGCCCAGTAGTAGCAGCAGCGGCTGCCACTTTACACACACACACACACACACACACACACACACACACACACACACACACACACACACACACACACACACACACACACACACACACACACACACACGTTGTCATTAACCAACTCTAATAAACAGATGTATATACTGTAGATCAACAATGAAGTGCTGTTCGGAATCAGAATGTAAGTAATGAACCTTATTACTGTATAGCTTTGTATGCTAATTAATATGAAAAAAAAAATTGCCATGGAATTAATGAATCACGCAGAAGGAATTGTTTCAAAGGATGTCACCCCCGTCAAGTTACTCAGCCTGTGTACTGCAAGGCAAAGTGCTGCACAACAGATGGCGGTAATAGAAGTGTTAGATCATTACACCTTTGACAGCCCTGATGGCACGATTATTATTATTATTGTTATTATTATTATTATTATTATTATTATTATTGGTGGTGTGTTAATAATTGGAACTTTTGTATCTATTGTACAGTGTTTGGTCTGAACCTTAGACTGTAACTCTTCGCCTCATTTCCGTATGTGAAGCACGTGTTTTGAGCAGTTTTGTGTCACCCTAATACTGTAGTGTATTGATAAGACTAACAATAGTTCTTTATATCTTCCACTATGTTTGCACTACTTATGAACTGATCATGACTATGCTATTACTTCGTGGCAACAAGTGAATAACCTTAACAGTTCTGCTGCAGTCAAGTTCTGGTAGATTCATGAACGGAGAGCAAATTATAACAACGCCAAACTGCAAACTTTCAAAAATTATGGATCCATTAGTCAACCTCGGTGAGTCGGTTGCCACAGTATAGGCATGCAAAGCTGTGTAGCCTATCAGATATTTCTAAACAAACGTAATATGTTTCAGACACATGCTAAAAAGGAATGTCCTGTCATA
Source organism: Coenobita brevimanus (assembly GCF_032717465.1). Taxonomy (NCBI): domain Eukaryota; kingdom Metazoa; phylum Arthropoda; class Malacostraca; order Decapoda; family Coenobitidae; genus Coenobita; species Coenobita brevimanus. The sequence goes on along the minus strand of NC_137008.1, from coordinate 35,992,230 downwards.
AATAAAAAAAGAACAACAATAAAATTTCAAATACGACCCGGTTACATATGAATATGATACTTGTACTGTAGGCTTAGCTTTACTTTATACCTTTATTTACCCAGCCCTTTACTGCACCCACTGGTTTAGGATTCAACGAAGCCCACCATAATCAGGGCAAAGTCTATTGCACAGGAGGTTAGGTGAACATTTTAGCTTTTTTTTTTTTTTTTTTCAAAAACATACTTGGAGCTGACCAATCATTCTGAGATTTTGCGTGGAAGTAACAGAGGCCAAAACAATTTGATTCGAGTCGAGTCGAGCCGAGTCACACCCATTCGAGCGAGTCGAGTCATGTCAAACTATTGTTTTATCTAATTCTGTTTAAGTGAAAATAATCTGGAATAGGCTGTTGGACACTGGCTCCTTTAAACTAATTTCCAGATATCAGCAAGGTAAATCAGTGTCATGCAGGATCACATCACCGTTAAATGAAAAATAAAAAAAAAATTTAAGTTTTTCAAGAGAACAGCACCGAATCCCACGTTCCACCTTTCAAGGCGGACGAATTTACCTTGTTCATGTTTACCCTAATCAACGAAGTGCGTGGAATATTCCCCCAAAGCTTATATAACTTAACTTTTCTAAGTTTACTGTCATTTTCCATTCATACTGAAGTAAATTCTATATTTTGAATGACATACTTAGTTTGGGCATATCCTACTAGTTAGGAAATGTACCACAAACACGCTTAACAACCCTAGCCAGACACCTAGATTGTTCAGTCTGAAACTCATGGGACCCCATGTATCCCAGGCAATGGCAGCGTTGTCGCCTTGACTCATAAAGCCGTGAGGTCGCCCTGCATCCCTTTCTGCTCCATCCCAGTCTCTGATTCTTCCCTGCCTTCTCGAAGAAGAGTTAATTCAAGATTATGTTTTCGTTGCACTGAAACAAGTATTGAGGAGCAAACTTTTTTGCAACAATCTGGAAAAACAGTTCAGTGACTAAGGACAAGAACATTGTGTGACTGGTTTAGGTAATATTTTGATAAGCATCACTTGCCACAAGAACGCTAATATGCCTCCGAGACATCGATGCCACCACTTCATATGTCAGCTTTCATCACTAAACTGCAAACAGCTTCAACTTTCTGGATAAGAATCGGCAGACATCAGTAAACAGATATTATCAGAGTTCAATCTATGTAAAGTTGTAAATAGCAACACTGTGCAGATTTCTTTTGTTGGAGCATTTTAGTTTGTTCAGAAAATGATTTATATGCTGCAGATAGAAAAGGAAATACAATTACAGAATCACAGTGCCTGGAGTGCAACACATACTCTGCAGATGATTATAATTATACCCAACATGCTTTATCAGTCTCACCTCCCGTTATTCATTCCAGTCTTATATAGCAGTTCATCCCTAGTCAGTGATATTACAGGTATACTTCAGCGTGACTAAATCATTGTGATGTGGGTAAAATCGCTGTCCCTCCGACTTAACTGGCACCGCCCAAACTCCTGGAGGAACAGCTCGAAGCACTCGTTACTATAGAGAGCAAATTCCACAATTAATATACACGTGTCCTATTCAGTTATTTATTAATTCATTTACTTCTGCTGCATCCAGAGGGACGACCCAGTCCGGTGTGTGTCCCTGGCTGTGTCAGAGACTGAGTCACTTTTTTTTTTTTTTTTTTTTTTTCCTGAAGAATGAAATCTGGAAAGTTGCCAGCACAGAGTTTTATGAGCGTGCGTGTGATGTGTATCTGGGTTACGTCTCAGGTGTGTATCCAAAGACAGAGGGAACATTTTGGCATGTGTTGGGGTGGTGTATAGACTGGGAAAGGTGTGGCTATCACAGGTGTCCTTTTTGTTTTTTTGATTTTTTTTTTTTACTGGCTTCCCATATCACCGCTTGAGTGTTAATTCTCGCCGTCCATACTGAATCCACAGTGTGACTGCCTGGCTCAGGACTACTGTAAAGGTGGGCTATTAGCGAGGTATTATGTTTTATCCCACGCTCCCGCGCGCCTGTGTATGTATATATGATGTATATATGTGTGATGTATGTATGTGTGTGTGCTTGTGTATGTGCGTGCTTGCATGTGTGTGTGTGCAATTTTTTTCACCGGGTCTGTCAGGATCACGTGATGGCTGTATTCATCAGCATTCTACAGTACCCTGCCGGAAGAGAAGCTGAGAGCTCACATAGCCCGATCTAAGGGCAAAGCCTTGACCTTCACACACGCACACACCCATCCTCTTGCTCAAGGAGGACAGTGACCACCCACTTCGTCAGTGAAACTTTTCGCATCCCGAGCAAGGCGCGAACCCCCGTCTTAGCAGATGCCAAGCGAGAGTGTTACCATTGAGCCGGCGAGTGTGCGTGTGTGTGTGTGTGTGTGTGTGTGTGTGTGTGTGTGTGTGTGTGTGTGTGTGAATTAAATATATTTCTTTAATCCAGCTGTAATTAAACTTGGTGGAAGTGCTGAGGGACAGCCAAGAAGGGAATGTTATTTTTGAACAAATGAGGTCAAACGTCAAAGTAACAGGGGTTGGTAAAGTCTGACCTAGCAAGATCAGCTTAATCTTATTCCCAATTTAGACCAAACGTGGTGGAAGGGTTAAAGGTAACGTAGGAACGAAGTAATTTGTGTTTTTAAACAATCAGTCAAATGTCAAGGTCAAATTACAAGGGCGATGGTCGACATGTGTGTCTGTGTGACAAAATAACTAAAACAGCTCTGATCTAATTTGAACCAAATTTGCTGGAAGGGTTGAGGATAAATCAAGGGATTGACCTGCAGATGTTGAGAACAATAGGTCAAAGGTAAAGGTCACATGGGAAGATCAACTTAAGCAGATATTTCCAGCCAACAGCAAACTTCGTGGATGTTTTTAAGGCAGGGCACGCATAAAGAGAACCAATACTGAGAGCAGTCATTGAAATGGCCGTGTCAGAGAGAAAGGTCAAATGTCAACGTCAGAGGTCAAGGTCAGCATAAAGTTTTGATTCAATCCAGGTCAACTTGGTTGAACGATTAAAGGTCAGAGAACAGTTAAGTTATTCGATTTTGAGAGCCATCGGTCGAAGGTTAAGGTCACAAGGCAAAATAAGATTTTTCTGCCCTTAGCCCGATTGGTGGGCGCGGATAGTGCAGTGTGTGTGTGTGTGTGTGTGTGTGTGTGTGTGTGTGTGTGTGTGTGTGTATGTGTGTGTATGTGTGTGTTTTCCTTATTATTAATTATGTCAGTGAGTCTTGTTCCAGACCTGTCGTTTTTCACGAATGTTAAATCCCCAGAGTGTTACATCAATTTGGGCTCGAACATCATGCACCACCCTACCATTTGATCGCCACTCCTGTGACAGCTGGTATCGTGTTGCTTCATTGGTTGGCCATACCCCCCCCCCCACACACACACGTAGGGGTAATGGTTGGAGTGGCTGCACTGACTCACTCTCACATATCTAATCCTTGTTTTTCTTACTGTTGTCTAATTCACGATTATTTTACGGGTTGTTCAGCGCTGCGCTGGAGAAGCATACAGACACATTTATTTGTACGTCTGTATACACTTCCAGCGATGTGAAGACGAGTATGAAAGTAGTTGACAGAAATGCAGGAGGGAACCTAAAGGGTATTATCCTTCTTGCTGGGCAGTTAAGCGAAATGTGAGTACAATATCCGGATATTGGTAATTCATGTATATTTCTATGGATAATATACTGTATAATTATGTATTATTGTAGGAGATATGGGAAGTGTATTAGGGGCAAAGTATGCGTGTGGAGGGACACAGAGGGTCGAGGGAGTACCACCACCACCACCACCACCACGACAGCCATACTACCACTACCACCTCAACATCCCAGCCACGCCACACAACACCCTCATCACCACCACAACCACACCACCAAATGAACAGCATCACAACGACCACACCACCACATGTCCATTACAATAACCACACTACCACCACATTGCCACCACAAGTCATACTACCACCACAACAACCACATTAATACTTCAACATCACCACCTCAACAACCACATTACTATGCTGACTCCGGCACAACCATACCACCACCATCCCAACGCTACCAGCATATTGCTACCACAATAACTACGCCACCATCACCACCACCACCACGGCAACAACAACCACACTACCACCATCACTGTACCAACACCACAACAACCACATCAGCCTACTTCAACACCACCACAACAACCACAGCACCACAACCTCCAATACCACAACAACAGCCACAGCACCTCGACACTACCACAGCAACAAAACTGCCCCATCCTATCACCACCGCCACACCACCACAAAACCATCATTACACCACCGCAACAACCACACCAGCACCACAACAACCACACACCAGCACCGAAACAGTACCCGAGGCGACCGGTCCAGCCAGAAATACCCATAAATCGGTTGGTAATGACACGGAGGAAGGCAAAGGTGTATTTTTCTCCCCTGTCGAGGCATCCCGGTGATTTAGTGCCTTTGAGAGGGAATGACGTATGGCCAGCAGGTGCCCGGGAACCCCTCCACCAGCACCATTTACATACTGAAGAGCGCTCACTGGAGATTGTGCTGATGGGATACTCGGAGTGATATTAGCCTGTCCTCACTCTCTCTCTCTCTCTCTCTCTCTCTCTCTCTCTCTCTCTCACACACACACACACACACACACACACACACACACACATTTTTCATTTACAGCATCCATACCTCCTCCCTTTCTCCTATCCCCCCTGTCCTTGCTTCCTCATTCTCTATCCCTTCCTCCTAACTCCCTCTTACTCTCCCTCCCTTTTTACTTCATTTCCTTCTCTCCTTCCTCCCTCTCATTCTCCTTCCCTTCTTATTCCTTTTCTCTTTCTCCCTATTCTCCCCCACTGTCCCTCCCTCCTCCCAACACTCCTTGTCTCTCCCTCTTTTCTTCCCTGTCACTGTACCTCCCTCCCTCCCTCCCTGCCATCACACCCGTTCTAATTAACCACTATTTACTTTAATCAGACAACTTCCTTATCTCATACAGGCATCCCAAACCACCACCATAACCATCCCAAACCACCACCATAACCATCCCAAACCACCACCATAACCAACTCAAACAACCACCATAACCAACTCAAACAACCACCATAACCAACTCAAACAACCACCATAACTATCGCAACCAACCACCATAACCATCTCAACCAACCACCATAACCATCCTAAACCACCACCATAACCATCCCAAACCACCACCATAACCATCCCAACCAACCACCATAACCATCCCAAACAACCACCATAACCATCCCAAACAATCACCATAACCATCCCAACCAACCACCATAACCATCCCAAACAACCACCATAACCATCCCAAACAACCACCATAACCATCCCAAACAACCACCATAACCATCCCAAACAACCACCATAACCATCCCAAACAACCACCATAACCATCCCAAACAACCACCATAACCATCCCAAACAACCACCATAACCATCCCAAACAACCACCATAACCATCTCAAACAACCACCATAACCATCCCAAACCACCACCATAACCATCCCAAACAATCACCATAACCATCCCAACCAACCACCATAACCATCCCAAACAACCACCATAACCATCCAAAACAACCACCATAACCATCCCAAACAACCACCATAACCATCCCAAACCACCACCATAACCATCCCAAACCACCACCATAACCATCCCAAACCACCACCATAACCATCCCAAACAATCACCATAACCATCCCAAACAATCACCATAACCATCCCAAACAACCACCATAACCATCCCAAACAACCACCATAACCATCCAAAACAACCACCATAACCATCCCAAACAACCACCATAACCATCCCAAACAACCACCATAACCATCTCAAACAATCACCATAACCATCCCAAACAACCACCATAACCATCCCAAACAACCACCATAACCATCCCAAACAACCACCATAACCATCCAAAACAACCACCATAACCATCCAAAACAACCACCATAACCATCCCAAACAACCACCATAACCATCTCAAACAATCACCACAGCCATCTCAGAAAGTCATCAAAATCAACCCAAATACCCACCATAACCGTCCATTATAACCATCATAACAGTTCAACCAACCATGATAACCATCTGAAACCACCATCATAGCCACCCTAAACAACTACCCACACTCCCTGCCATAATCCTAGAAAATCAGCTTGCCATCTCCTCCAACCACCCCTCCACTCAAACAACCACTCACTGTGTCACAGCCACCCACATCATTAATAATCAGCCTGTCATCTTAGTTACCAGTCATTCCACTCAAACGACCACCCACTATGCCTCGAACCATCCACATCCTAAACAATCACTTACCATCTCAATGAACAACCTTCTTCCACCCAAACAACCTTCCCCATTCCCTACAACTGTAATCATATCCACCTAAAGCACACACACACACACACACACACACACACACACACACACACATACACCACGCAACTCAAGCAACTTCTTTCACAATATTAGGTTACACCAGACGTTGCTATTTCTCGTTAACCTCTTCAGTACAGTAAAGTTTATGCCAATATATCCTTAACGCACCGCCAGAGGATTCCATTGAATTCAACAGAGTCCATGATAGCAACACAAATATGCGAACGTACTGAAGGAGTTGGTGTACTTTATAATCCTAAATTAATAATCTTTGCTGTAATACCAACACTCACAGACCTATGCTTTCAGCTGTGTTCCTTATGTGTTTATTGTGTATTTAATCCTGCCTGTGTGATCCTGTTTGCCTCTCATGTGAACAAGTAAGCCAAGACTCGAGTGTGTTTTGCGTGTAAGGATGTGCGTGTGGTTATGTGCTCGTCTAGTGTCCTGAGTGTCTTAAAGAACTTAATAACAGAGAGACTCGTGCCCTTCCCTCTGACATGCGAGCTTCTTCCTCTCCTCCCTCAACATCCCCTCCCTTCCCCTTCTCCCCCTCCTCCGTCTGCTCATCCGACCCACCCACTCACTTAACCACTCACTCATTCAAACATCTACTTGCCAACTCACTTGTTCATTCATTCATTTGGTCTTTCACTAACCAGTTTACACACACACACACACACACACACAGACACAGACAGACAGACAGACAGACAGACAGACAGACACACACACACACACACACACACACACACACACACACACACACACACACACACACACACACACACACACACACACACACATTAATTCATCAACCGTCCCACTTGCCAGCTCACACCTCACCCACATAATCATCCCCTCATTTACTTATCAACCCACCCATTTATTCATTAATTCCTTAGTCCCGAGGACAACGTTTTCATTTCATTGTGGCTAACATCGAACATTTCAACTTTCAACTCATTCTGAAGACGTCCTCAGCCTGAAAGGCTATATTACTCATCCCCCATTCACCCATCATTCACTTAAACTCTTCAAAATCCTTTAACATACAAGTCATTTCCACCCACTATTTGCAGTAATGCTCCCCATATCCTGTCCATGATTCACCAAGACTCTTTCATCAACAAATTTAATTCTTTGCTTCGTTGAGACAAGCGTTTAACTGCGTCCCCACTGTCACTAAGATGATGATGATGATGATGTAAATGTTGTTTTACATTTCTCTTTTTTTCTCCTCTATAATTAACTTAGCTCCAGTGTTAAGATGCAACATCATTACCCAGATTACCTAGTACGATGCACAAGTAGTCTACTGTACTCTTTTTTTCTTTTTTGCTCCGTTTAATGGGCTGTAGTAGGAAACTAGTTGTTCTTTCACATTCAGCAAACACTTAATGCCTTAACTTATCACTGTTCCTGACTATCTGGCCTGATATACGTGAATCATTAAAATTATACCTTTTTGAGTGATATTTCTCACATCAATATAAAAAGGGTATACTTATATTTAACATTTCTAGCTCTTGCATCGTCGTACGTGAGCACAGTCTTACAACAGCACACCCTTACGTCCCATACACTGACGTACACACTCTACAGAAGAGAACAAGCACAACAAAAAATGTGCAGCCCCAGTCCACAGCAGAAGACTTTATGAAACCTAGAGCAAATAATACCATTGTTAGTCCTAACATGACGTAGCACACTCTGCCGCACCTTCCCCTGCGGTATTCTAAGGGAAAATCAGTTATTTACGTGGGGGAGGGGAGGGAAGCGATCCTCATGATGCCTCTCTGACTAAAACCTGGACCAGGTGGAGGTCTACTGCGGTGCAAAGCTTCGTTTTCTTAGCTAAAAAAAAAAAAAGGTGTTCAAATCTACTGGTTTTCTTTCTCCTCCTCCCATTCCGTGGGGACAAGGGAGTGCTAACCTGTCTAAAATCTGGTCCAGATGGAGGTTTACACTGTGCAAAATATCAACTTGTTTCCCGGTAAAGAAAACAAATAATAAGCCGGGATTTCCGATATGGCTCAGGAGCCTCTGCTCGTCCCACCCTGCGTAAGACCTGCTTCAGCTGAAGGTCAAACACTGTGCAAAATTTTATACTGTTATTCTTAAAAAATTCTGGCATTGCCCCTCTGGGAGCCGCCCCTCCGTGGGAGTGGGGAAGTTTTGTCTCCATGAAGTAGGGGGGGGGGGGAAGCCTCGAGAATCCTACCCTACCTGTTACCTGATACGGGTGCAGTTTTGTCAATGCGGAAAAAATTCATTTTCCCAGGGGTTCTCGGATGTACACGGTTGCCAGGTAATGCCATCTCTTAGATTTACGTCCCCTTCCTCCTCCACTTCCTCTACCATCCTAGAGAAATGTTGTGCCCCACCTACTCTTGGTCGTGAGAGACATGAATTAGGTATTTTTTAAAGCATAGGTTTGCAGTGATTAATGTATGCAGATATGTCCTTCCACAATATTAGGCCAGGTCACATGGTAG
>NC_137008.1:35970773-35978273 GCF_032717465.1 Coenobita brevimanus | reverse complement strand
AAGTTCAAATTATAGATTTTTCACATTAATTCAATGGAGTAGGAAGGGAAGAAGAGGGAGAATCAGGGTATGAGGGCTTAAATAGGTGGGTGGATCAGGCTGGGATGGTGGTGTGTCATAGACCCGAAGGAGGACGAGATGCAGAGATTGGCGGAGTAGGCTGGGCGATATAAGTCTGAGGAAGGTTTGAATCAAAATCTTCTCTAACAATAAATATAAGTACTTACACAACATAGTAAGAATACGCCAAAGTAATATACCTGGGGTCTTGGGACACTGAAAAAAGATATAGATACATTCTTTATCCATCATATGTAACGGAGTGATGTGGAGCCTGCTGTGAAACCCCTGTTAACTGGGTGGAGAGACGTAAGTGCAGCGTCCATCCACAAACCAAACCTCCACACTCTTCCCCGTGCCTTGCTGTGGCGAGGTGCTGCCTACTGTACGGGAACAAGGTTCACTGCACGGGACAGTCCGCAAAGGCGGTTGCTTGCCTGCGCCTGATAGGTCTGTTCGATCAAACAGAGAGGAGCTCTTTTACTATTACTATCCATCAAGTTATTCAAAAAAATAACGTGTATTTATCTCCTGCAAAGGAACCACGTATGTCACTGAAAGTAATAGCCAAACTGAAGGAGCGGAGGTCTGTGGAGTATGTCAGTGTGGAATATTTGTTTGTAAAATGTGCCAACTTTCCCTCCAACAGATGATCTTGGCGACGATCTGGAGATTGACCCTGTGGAGAGTGAAGAGGAAGAGGCAGCCTCTCTCTCTGAACGAGGCCCTAGAGCAGGTGGGTGGAGACCAGAGACAGAGTAGAACCAAGGAACAATGGTAGGAGACAGGGAGCAGTAGGAAAAACAAGTAGGAGGCAAGGGAAGTGTAACAGGTAGGCCAAAAGAACCTCAGATACGTAGAGTGTTGGGTTAGCTATAACAAGAGAGCGTATTAGTGCAAATGTCATGATCTGTGGTTGAGATGATGAATGAATTAATAGACACAGCAAGAAGTGATGGAGGGTGTAGATAATCAAACAGATTAGTGAGTGAACGAGTGATAGATAATGAGGGCGCGCCACACGCACAATAGCTCACATTGACCAAACATTCTGTATTCCAATCAGTTGCAGCGATAACAAAAACAACAATGGTTTAGTAGGGTGGAGAGTGAAATATAATTATTAATAAGATGGAGGAATAAGTATCTTCACGAGCTGTGACATGTTCCAAGCAGCAGGGGAAGGCGGTGAAGGTGGCGGTGGTGTGGGCGCTAGCAAGTCTCGGCGGCGACGAACTGCCTTCACCTCTGAACAATTGATGGAGTTGGAGAGGGAGTTTCAGACCAAGAAGTACCTCACCCTCAGCGAGCGCTCTCACATCGCCCAGACCTTACACTTATCAGAGGTATTGTCCCCATCTAAGTTATATCGTACTCTCACAATTTACTGTCAGTCCTCACAGCTTCAGTGGTCTATATGACTAAGATGTCTCATATGATTACTCCTCGTAGTGTTGGCATCAAATATCAACACTTCTGCCTCCTACCGCAACAGCCTATTCTGTATCCCTCGCACACACATTTTCATGATTACTACTCACTCAGTTTAATTTCAGATCTGAAAATGCATGATTTAGTCTTACTTGTCTTTATGCATTTCACTCTAATCACACCGAAAGAGCAAACAAGAACTCACACGCAACACTTTATCAGCATCAATGATCATCATCATCATCATCCAGGCCTCTTTTCCTACCGGATGGAATGAGGTAGACTCTGTGAAGTTTGGTCAGCGAATAAAGCAGAGTTTGGCTGGGACGCTGACCCCTCCCAAATCCCCTCCCTTTTGCCTAGCCCACAGGGAATGCTGGGTTATATGATTACCACCCAGCATAATAAATTGTTTCCTCTGTTCTAGGAAAATTGTAGTTTTTCTCTCACTAGATGTTTAACCGGAGACAGCACTGCGAGTACAATGAACGAATAGCTGACTGGCGTTCCCCACCTACCAGTAACACTTTATCACTCATCATATTAATGAGTGGTGCTCTGTACCACAACATGACATGCTACAGCACTACACTCTGCACACCACATTTCCACGTCACGCAACAGATCATCACACATCCACACCATCATAATAAAAATATCTTTTGTATCTCATCAAAGGATAAAACAGTATTACACTTCTCTATGACATTTTAATTAGGCTAGTCTGAACAAAGTTCTTGACACAGTCACATTTGTCTTTGGCGTCACGGTTATACATCACCATACGAAGCAATTATTTCCTCAGTTTAGTATCATACCATATTATCTCTTCATAACATATCTCACTGTCAGACTTTTAACAGCATACCCTAGAAACATCCCTCCTTATCGTCACACCTCATCGCAACACTTCAGTACTTCCACACCTAGAAACTGAAGGCATCTCCACGATCTAATCCAAAGCATGCATTCATTTTAATGGTTATTCATAAATCACCACACAGTGTCATCCTGCATTACAGGAATCTCACTTGTACGACATCGTGGCACCAAACATTCTTAATTTCCACTGTGTTACTCATAGCTACATCGTTGGCAGAGCGACCACAAAATCTCTTAAGCCATATCACCAACACACCAGCTACAGTAACATCTCGACTAATACCAGGAATACATTAAAATCAAATTTCAGACGGCCCAGAACTTTCTCTTAATAATTTCCTTAACACCCAACAGCTCCCTCTAACATAATCATCTACCATCCAATGCCATGCTTTTTCTCTGTCCCTCAGGTCCAAGTTAAGATCTGGTTCCAAAATCGCCGCGCTAAGTGGAAGCGAGTAAAAGCTGGATTGGTTTCGGGATCTGCCGCTGGGGGTAAGAGTTCGGCGTCTGGCCACAAGATTATCGTGCCCATTCCTGTCCATGTCAACAGACTCTCCAACCTGTCGCAGTCGCAGCAGATGGAGAAGTCGGGGGCTGCCACACCAGGTACGCCAGGAATATAGGGACAAGGAAGAGTAAAGAGGCAGGGAAATGGCGACACAGGATACAAGGGGGTACATGGGAGGCAGGGAAATGGCAACACGGGATAGAAGGGGGTACAAGGGAGGCAGGGAAATGGCGACACAGGATACAAGGGGGTACAAGGGAGGCAGGGAAATGGCAACACGGGATAGAAGGGGGTACATGGGAGACAAGGAAATGGCAACACAGGATACAAGGGGGTACATGGGAGGCAGGGAAATGGCAACACGGGATAGAAGGGGGTACATGGGGGGAAACGGCAACACGTGAGGGTAAGGAAGCAGGGATACTGGAACATGGTAGAGCAGGGGGAAGAAAAAAGGGCAAAAATATATAAGAATTAGGACGAGGGATCATAAAAACTTTCACACAGAACTGTTGCAAAACTACATAAATCCTACAGAACACAGTCGTGTAGAAATCAGAAATCCTATTGAAGCTGTACAAAGAATTGTTTGTTGGCCTTAACATCACCACACTTAGCTTGTATTTTCTTGACAAAACTGGCTCACTTTCACAACTTGAATTTTAGGTCTTTGTTTCATGAAATCTGACATCTTAATTATGAGGTAAGAATAAGTCTCCTTGGCTATAATGAGTGAATTCATCAAAACATTGCAGCTGAAGAATACCTGAGTTTCCGTTCTTGTAGGTGTTTGGCTGTCTTTATGAGGAGAACTCGGTTAACAGAAAGCTCGTCATATTTCCATTTACATCTTTATACTCTGTTGCTGCAATTAGTATTCAATGGTGACTGTTAACCACAAATGATGACCCAATGTGGGAAAGTAATAATCAGCAAGTACAACACAGGAGTATAACAGATATTGTAAAGAGACACAGTTTATAAATTCAACACTGACGATCCCGCTTATCCACATATTCCCGGGTTTATAACGTCATCGTGCCGACGAAGATGCCAGAATTTCCACACCGTTTATCAATCACAATATTTCGTTGGTGTTTCTGTGCCAATACGTTGTCCTGTTAAAAGACAGTAGCCTAACGTCCAGTCATTTCAGCCACAAAAGAATTGTATCAGTAGTGTTGTACAACTCATAAATCGGGATGGTTTGATTATTTATACCCGATTTTTCAAAAATGCATCGCTGAGCGGGAGTTCTTTTGTCTGCCATAATTCCCCCCCCCCTTTCTTTTTAAATATGTTTAGAGGCCTCTTCTGTATGTGAGGATCCGTTTCGGATCACAGATCACACCACAGATCCACGGTCAGATTACGTTCTGTTTGGGCCATTGAATCCGGATCCTGGAATCTGTCGGCCATGACTCAGCAGAATCCGCGATCTGCTGTGAACCCACTTGTAGAGGAGGGTTGAGTTGAATCATAAGCAACGAGAACCGGTGCCAAGGCACAGCAAACACGTCCCCGGTAGTCATTTTAGTGCTGACGTATAAACACAACAGAATATCTAGGAAATAATGTCACATATCAAGTTTGGAATAGATCAGGTGAAAATTGACAATTTTATGCCCATTTGAAATTTTAGGCCCGGCCCACCTGACATTGACCCCACCAACCGCTAACTGGGGGGTGACCCCCCCTGATATAATGAGGCATGTTATAGGATGCAGGTTTGAAAGATGCACCTTTAGGCTTTAGTTCATGTCGCTATGACGAATTTGAAGAGTTATGGCGAAAAAACGATTTTTTTTTTTTTTTTGGGGGGGGGCCTACAGCCTGGACCATTGGGTCAAAATTTAATCAGGTGATCAGAAGGTCATAGCCCATCATCCCTGTAATTTTAGTCAAAACCGCACCAGTAGATTTCACGTAAAGTTGTTAATAGAGAGACAGACAAACAAACAGGCAAATCGAGTGAAAACAATACCCGTCCCCGATCCCCTCCGGAGCGGGGGCAGGTAATCATTCTCGTAGTTACTCCAAAATTATTTTTATTTTATTTGCCACTATGACTTGTGTATACAATGGCGTCAGGTGGAGACGTATAGCAAGTACTCAAATACGGCTTAATCAGAACTGGTACTTGGATAAAAGTGGAGACAGTGAAACATGACCAGGCGATCGGGTCAATACGCCTGCCTGGGACTGCCATTAAAAAGGAGTAAGCTGTCAGAACTACACCCAACTATCAGACAACGATATTAATAACCTCATTACTAAATTTAAGCAATGATGAACATTTCTATAAGTATCTGTCGCAAATGCTTTTTATAATGTATGTAGTAAATAAGGTGGTGGGCGGGGGGAGTTTCTCTAGCTCCTATCTCCACCTTCTGTTTCATCTACATTAAAGTAAACTAACCCAAAGACGGATTCGTCCTTCAAAGTAATATTGGTCAGTACTGGTCAAAGTTATGTATAGTTATTCCCCTCCGGTGGTATATTTGAGGAACGTAGGACCAACAATATAAAAAAAAAATGATTCAGGAACTTTATGAATATACAGAAGTGAATTTTCAGGTTTAAAATTCCTTCAATGAACATGAAAATATAATTTTTATAGGGGATGATGGACCCTCCCACACTGCATTATGAAGGCAACACAACTTATGAATGTCGAAACCAGCATGTTAAGATTTGGTTAGGTCAGATTAAGGATAATGAAGTTAGGTTAGCATTAATTTGGTTAGGTATGGTTAAGAATAGGTAAGAATAAATTAGGTTAGGTTACGAAAATTTGGTTTAGGTCGGTGTTACTAAAGTAATTTAGGTATCGGCAGGTTTCAATAAAGAAAGGTATGTTATGATCATGCATGCAAGGTTTCGATGAAGCAGCATTGATAGGGAAGATTTGTGCCAAAACGGGGTTCTAAGATGGCGTCCGCCTGTCTTCAGCCCCCAAGTGTGTCTTCGGTCCCCCCAAAACTTGAAAACGCACTCAAGAAAAAAAAAAACATGAAGAACTTGGGTAAAAAAAAATCAAATAGAATATATAAGAAAGAAAACGGAGAAATTGTGGTCTCATGTCTTAGATTACCCTTCCGATCTTCCACGCAGGCATACTTATTATATGGTAACTCATATCTACCATAAAATTGACCCCAACATAAATGATTATAGTCGCGTAATTGAACTAATCATCATCATCATTATCCATGATAAGTATGGTCATGCAAAGCTGTGAAGGAACATCACAGGTAAGATCAGCCTCATGACCAGCTGCTGTCATGATCGTAAACGGATCATCCTGTTCTTTTATCACTAACCGGAAGAGCAAAACCTGGATTGAAATCCGAACCAGATGATGATCTGCTCCGTGATCTGTGAGAGCAAATAAAAGAGGCTATAAGTCAGTAGTAATATAAACTCCATTTGCCAATGTTATTCAGCATCTGCTAGTTATACAACAAATTCAATTTGGTAAGTGAAATGAGCAAATATGAAACAGTTTTACAGAAGCGTATGGAAAGGAAGGAATGATAATACTGCTGCTACAAATACAAACCCATAAGATACAAAAATATCAACAAAAACAGCTTAAGTAAATATCAGTGGTGCTGTTTAAACGTAGTTCATTGTTGTTAACATACAACGAGGAGACGTCTTAGTGAAAACTAAGTCGTAACCGATCAGAAAATTGGCAGGAAAAGCGGATTTCATTCGTCCTTTGCCCCCCTGCCTGCCGCCGCCGCCGATGGGGTTTTGTAAGAACAGTATTACCATCAGCAGTCAATGTGCCCTTCAGATATGGAGAGAGAGAGAGAGAGAGAGAGAGAGAGAGAGAGAGAGAATGATGACGACAGTACTTAAGGTCATTCATGGCTTCCGAACGAAATGCGGATTTCTACCCCTCATTTATGACTGTTATGGAGCATTACTGGCACAGTACTGCTGTGGCTGAAGCGACTGTATGTTAGGCTACTTTCTTTTGCTAACAGGACAATGCATTGCGCCTAAAAACACCAAGGACGTCATAATGTCATAAACCCAGGAATATGTGGATGAGCCGGATCGTCAATGCTGAATTATAAATATTCTGTGGCTCTTTCCGATGTCTGTTATCCTGGTGTGTTTTACATGCTGCTTATTACTTTCTCAGACTGGGTCATCATTAATTTGTGGTTAGCATTCACCTGTGAATAACAGCTATAGAGTATAATGATGGGAATGAAAACATGACGAGCTTTTTATATACCGAGTTCTGCAGATAATAACTACCAATGAGCTGCGACAATGGAAATACAAGTAGACTTGCAAAGATCAGATGAATTCAGTTAAGTCACATCAAGCTGATTACATGGGACTGTCATCTGAGCTGAACGACATTAAGGATATCAGGTACTTTGACCCTTATCATTATTACCATTATTATTATTATTATTATTATTATTATTATTATTATTATTATTATTACTATTATTACTATTATTATTATTATTATTATTATTATTATTATTTCTTAGGAATTTTTCCCTATCATAGTTTGCGTTACACCGACATAAAAGAAATATAAATCAACATTTCCCACACAAATATGTTACACACACACACACACACAC
>NC_137008.1:35925773-35965773 GCF_032717465.1 Coenobita brevimanus | reverse complement strand
TCACGGTGAAGACTTGTGGTTATCCTCAGATAAAACTGACAGCGAAATTCCGTCCCTGTCTATGAGAGTATTTCACACAAAGTTTTACAATCCAAATTTCTTATCTTCCAATATGGAAACCAATGATGCAGCCGGAGACCTACAGCAACCTACCAAAGTCTGACAGGAACATCACTACCCTTATGCCGGGAGTGCAGAGCCTGAGGCAGGTGTCACGGTGGGAGGCTGGCAGACTGGCAGGTGTGTAGGTCTGAAAGGTATACCGGTAATGGAAAAGAAACACATGTGCGACGCCGAGGAAACTGTTAAGTGATGGGTTGAAAATAACTCTGTACATGAGTGGGCTTGCTGGTGCTGAGAACAAAAGGCCTACACTACTCTTTGTAAGCTTTAAGTCTGTGGCGTGTACATAATTATATGCAGGAACAACGTGGTGCTGATGAAGACTTTACAGACATATTCGGAGACAGTCACATGGATTTTAGGCCATTAGTAATAAGATATCACGTTCTTGGTCGTATCACCAAGACATCAACTTTTAATATCAATAACTACAAACATAATTTCTTTTTCATTGTTAGTTGATTGTCATTTTCATTATTATTCAGTACTGATACTATTTTTCCACCACTTGACTGGCCGAAGTATAAAGGAACTTCGCCTACATTATGAAACAAAAACAAAATATATTCCTAACCTTGCCCTTACTTAACTGTGATTTTCTTCATGTACAATGGTAAGGACTCTAGAATAACAAGATTCTCTTCAGTCCACTCCATCCTACATAAAGAATTTTTTTTCGGACAGAGAATTGGCTCAAGATAACCTATATTGCACAGTCACAGCCATTAGTTCATCTGGGATACATATTTATTGTTTGAAATTCAAGTAGTGAAACTTCAAACCTCTTGATTTTTTTGCTACATACTTTACGAAGACCTTACGTTTTGACGCAGCGTCGATTGTAGGCGAATTAGTGACCTCGACTGGATGTAATGGACCTGCACAGCTGTCTCTGAATATAGGTGAGTGACCATAGTGTAGAGCTGTTGTAGCCTTTCAGTCTCCGCCACGCTCTGGGACCTTCACTAAGCTATGCAATAGAATATTCTTGCTTCTTCCCTTTGTACATAGTTTCCCTGCAGCCTACTGTTTCGACCTTCCCCATAGTTTTCGTTTTGGAACACTGTGAGGAGAGGACCAGCAGTGCGTCTGTACAAGTGTTTCAGTATGGTTTTACGTTTCACGCACTAATTCCATTGCTGTATCTCTGAGATCAGAATGAGGGTGAAATTTTCTCATGCAGACAGACCACTGCATTCTGGAAAAAAAAAAAAAAAAATTGGTTTTCAATCGAAACCTTCGTAAACAAATTCTGTTTTTATGTACTAAATCAAAGAAATTGTTTTTATGCGCGTTTGGGAAAAAATATACAAAAGCAGATTGAAGGATCATTATTCCAGCGCCCAAAGATCAGACGGTGATGCAATGCTTTACGTTCTGAATCAGTATCAGAATTGTTTGGTCATTTTCAAATACACGTATGTGTAATCCCAAATCTTTCTAGGGTTTTTTATATACAAAAGGCTGTGTGTCATGGTATAAAACAATGGATGCGTGGACGTGACTCCATGCCATACAAGGTGACGTCTTTTGCCAACTAGATATCTCACTGAATAAGTTATGCATATGATTTGGTTCGCCGATAAGCTAACGGTATGCTAGTATCAATCACCGTTGTCAGGTAAGCTGACTGATTCTTTCCTACAATCAAGCAAGCAGTTTTCCCTTATATATACTTGTATAGTTACTCTGACCTTGTCACTGCACGTTACACCACAAACTAAAGTAAAGACCTAAGCTTCACTTTGCCCCAGAGTACAGCAAAGGGAAAAGACAAGAAAAAAGGAACCCCTAAAGAATACTGTCCACATAATGACTGTACACTCATTATTTTCAGTCGCTCTTCTGAAGCACAGAATATTTTTAGATATGATTCCACCCTGTTGTCAAGGTGCTCGTGTGGGTTAGATTCCGAATGTTTCACTCGTTTAAGTAACTGGTAAAAAGGTAATCTGCTGTACGCCTTCTCAGTGGGACTGAGAAACTCAAAATTCCTCCCGTATTTCTCATGCTGTGTCAGTCGTGCTTTTATCTGAATGAATAGTGCTCAGATAACAATGTAGTTCAGATTCATCGGGCTCAATGAATTGCTTTCTGCCCTTACCGCCTTCTCCATTTAGAGTAAAAAATGGTGGCTAACGTTGTCATTTCAGCTTACAGTCCATAGCCTCAGGTATCACTGGTATTTTTTTAAAATAATCTTCCACGTAACTGCGACACAACAATTTCCAGAGTTATTACTCCGAACGGGAATAAGTATCTTTCGCATCGCCCTTTTGGCCACCCAAAACAAATTGTTGCAGTGTGCAAGGGCAGTCTAATCCCAACATAATGTTCCATGGTTGATGACATCATATAATACCAGGAGTTTGTAAAGTATTTCACCGTAAATGCTGTATTAGTTATCTCGGCCAAAACATCGCCTATAACTAAAGAAATACATGAAAGTTACGTACATTATACAGTTACCGTCAACACTCAGTTCACACTCCTGAACCAAGTATAGCACCTTTAGGCACTTTTCTTATAACAATCACTTTCTTTCTTTCTTTCTTTTTTTCTTTCTTTTTTTTTTAAGAATGCATAATGGCGAAGGGTAGTGTGCATTCTACCGTCTAACCTTTCGGTCATAAAAAGAAAAGAAAAAAAAAAGAAAATAGGAAATTGGATGAAAAACTTGCCAAAAATATACTGGTATAACGAAGACGGCCAATATGTGTCTGTGTAGATGACTCACATATGAACCACTGTTTGCCCTTGTAAGCTAGAGGAGTTATTTTCTTTTGTATTATATATTTCCTGCATACCTCTCAACACCACTATATAAAAATTGTTTCTGTATGACCAATTGTGCTAATTAGGACACTATGTTTATCTTATATATGACTGCTAGATAAAAGTTAAGTATATTTGGAGTTTCATTCATCCATTCTGCTCTTATACTGTATATTTTTCCTTTTTTGGCTTGTTGGGTCTGATAATTAACGATTCCTAATCTCAGTTGTGCTGATCACATTCGCCATTAATATCTTAGTATTCCAAAGTATATCGTGACCACAGTTACTATCAGTCCAGCTATAACCAAGTTAAGGGAAAATCGCCCTATACAAATGAAGCCTCACCCTAGATTTCATCACTTGAGACACCCTGGTGCGGCGAAGAACAGGTCCTTCAAAGTGTATAGATGTTAACCGCACCGCTGCAGAAATAAACAGTTCATCCCTCTCTGGTTAAGTAATGAAAAATGCACGTTACGGGTTGTTCTAAATTAGAGTAGCCTAAGCTATTCTGGTGTGATCACCAGATACAATGAAATGTATTAACATCCTTTGATAATCAAATGATCCACTTGTGTCTCTTCGAAAACTGCATGGAACGTATATTAACATTCACAGGCACGGAAGTTATAGAACTACCAAATCACACACCTGTCACCGCTATTACAGCAATGTCTAACTAACACCACCACAGTAACTCCATATCAGTAGCATACGTACAAAGCACACTGGTCATTGCCAAGATACCTACACACATTTCACTCACAATATTATATCAGCGCAACAGAACGTCAAAATTAACGAAAACCACAACTGCACCAACAACACACCCATTTCCGAGACACCCTCATCGATACCACAATGTGATCACAACAGCTAGGTTCCATGTTCACAGATTTTTACCCTCCGCCTGACAAAGTCAGAGGAGGGTGTTGTTACCACTGGTGTCCGTCCGTTAAACTGGGCGGCAGGGCAGGTGGCCGGGAGTAGAGATTTCGTTTCCAGGCCAGAGTTTAGAGTGTATTCACTAAAGTCATGAAATTTCACATCGTCATGTGTCTTATAGTCAACTGGTGCCTTTTAACAGGTAGAATGCTGTCTTATGTATTTTTTTAAATAAAAAAGCAAAAAAAAAAAAAAAATCAAGATTTCAATGCGACCTGCACAAGGAATCTGAAGGGCCGAGGATATGTGTCGCCAAGGTGTTCTCTTTACTCCCATTTTTCTTTATATTTTTACTTCCCCTCATATGGTTACCAAGCACTCAACAACAGTACTAGAGAGAATATTCAATTAAAAAAGAAAACACCAGATAAAATGACTTTTGATAATATTCAACATGTATGGATACGCACATCATGAAAATTGGTGAAGATCTGTTATGAACACTTTCCCAGATCATATAACCCACCGAGTCAGGGATACTAACACGACCACCTGCAACTATCAGCCAGCAGCCCTCCACTGCCACAAACAATACACACGACCACCTGCAACCATCAGCCAGCAGCCCTCCACTGCCACAAACAATACACACTACCACCTGCAACCACCAGCCAGCAGCCCTCCACTGCCACAAACAATACACACTACCACCTGCAACCACCAGCCAGCAGCCCTCCACTGCCACAAACAATAACTGGGCCATCGGGCAGATATCGTATGCCGTCGTCCCTGCCATCAATGGCCTTATTCTTGCTGGCATGGCAGAGTTTTGAAAATTTCTTCCTGAGCCATTTATTTTAGCGGTTGCATCTTAATATTCCATGTTTTTTATAACTTTTCGATACTGAGAAAATTTGCATGAATTACAAGGGAAAATGAAGGTGTTCAAGCAAAAATAAATGGTTGAGAAAGAGGCGCTACGCCACCCAAGCCAATGAGAATACGGTCTAGTGTCAACCCAAGTTTAAGTCTGGACAGTCCCCTTGGTAAGCCTGGGGAGGAAGGTTATATACTTATACAGAATAATCACCAGTTCAGCTTAATCTCTTCAGTGAGGGGAACTTCTGGTTCTAATTTGATTGTCCTACTATCAGACGATATTATTAAGCTTAGGAGAATGCCTTTCTAGTGGAGGGTTAAAGAAAATTTTGTCTAACCTCCTCATTTCGAAAGATTACCCTAAGCCGAGTGGAATGATCTGTGGATAATATGAATGATATATAAAAGACGTCATGATAGTAAAGCGGTTAAGGATCTACCCTGATTTTCAACAGTCACTGCTTTGTATTCCACCGACAAACACCACTCACATGGCACCCATATATGAACTGTAATACATCGCACACAGCATCTTACACATATCCATACCAGTGCCATCACCATTGGCAACTTTATCACATACATCCATTCCACCACACTTTTCGATTGTTAAGATCAGTTCATCATAACTCACAGTTTTACAGAATAAAAAAAAAAAAAATAAAAAAAAAAAGGCAACTTCGTAACCCATACATAGCACTCAGTAGGACCAGTTCATCACCATCCACGTTTTACCACTAAGCAGTATAATCAGTAGCTTTACCACCCACACCTTCACAATCTCTTCGTTCCACAGTGTCACTACACATCAGTATCTTCACTACCCACACCCTCACCATAAACATTAGATACGTTAGAACCATACTTCATCATTCTCATCCTCACCACCCATTTATTCTATGCATTCAATCTTCATGCTCTTCTCACTCGCTTCCACATTTTCCAGCCCAGTACCACGTGCATTCTCATCATCTACACGCTAACCCTTATTGCCTCGCCACACGCCATCACCACACACCGTCGCTTGATAAACACTAACCACTCACACACTCACCACCAAACACCACTCACACTCTTCCCATTCCCATCCTCACCATTCCCACCCTCAGTTTCTCTGCAGCTCTCTTTTTCTTTATCCACAATTGGTTATCACACACCAGCGAAATTAAAGACAGTGTGAGTGTGGGGGGGAGGTGAGATGTGGATGTGACGACGGATGGTGTGGGTTGAATGAATACAGTATAAAGTAACCTTAGAACCGCATTAATTTTGAGAGTACGAAGGTGTGGGTAAGCTGCAAATGTCTACGGCATCAGTAATATCTGCAGCACGTAATGCTTGCCACACATGGATGCCTGGCCCTGGTGGTGCTGCATGCAGGCTGATCACATCTAACAATCATTTATGTTCCATACAATGATCGTCACAAACCCATATATCTACACATGCTGTAGTTTCGTTCTGTGGCCACTATGTTTATTCATATCAAATTTTCGATTTTTACTTTCACTCCTCCTCTTCCTACTTGTTGCTTCCCAACTCAGTTGTCATTTATACTCCTTTCGTTTCTCCCGACTCATTTCATTCTTCAATGTGAGGTCTTATTCTTTTACTTTATATATATATATATATATATATATATATATATATATATATATATATATATATATATATATATATATATATATATATATATATATATATATATATATATATGAGACATTGATGACGGATTATTTTGTAAGAATTTTTAATTTGCCGATGACAGAAAAGCAGGTAACAGAACAGACATAGCACTGTAGAGGCATGGAATTCAGGGAAATCATCATCTGTTTAACTGGATCCAAACATGGCAAGTGGACTTCAATGGTAATATCTGTAAAGTGCTAAACACTGGCAATAAAAACGTATGGACCAGTTATAACATGAATAACTTTCAGCTTGACAGTGTATACCATGAAAAAGACTAAAGAAGTTATAATAACAAATGATTTGAGAGCAGCAGTGTACAGAAGCTACTAAAAATGCAAATAAAGTGACGACTCATTGGCAAAGCATTCGAATATAAATCGGAAAATATCCTCACCTTGAATGACTCATTAGTACACCAGAACTTAGAGTTCTGTCACCTTATTATAAAAAGGATACGGAGAAACTTTAGAGAGTACAGCGAAAGGTGACAAAAGTGATACCTTGATTGAGAAATAAACCATATGAGGAACGATTAGATGAGTAGAAGTTACCTTCACTAAACGCAGACTACAGGGGGGATTAAATTCAATTATACAAAATCTTCCAAAGAGATGATAATACGGCTGTTGATAAATACTTCACAGTAGACAGGTCGAATTAGACTAAAAGCAGTAGACATACATGTCAAATCGTTGACAAGCTGTTCTATTCCCATGAAGTTAAACACTTTTTCAGTCGAGTTGTAAACATATGGTTCAAGTTGCCTTCTTGTGTGGTTAATTGTGATACAGTACTAACGTTTATAAACCTCCTGGATAAGTATTTGACTTCTAATCCCAGGTAATCATGTTCACGTCTGAGTAATAAGTTAATGAATTAAGATGTCTTGCAGTTCAAAACATGGAAGGCGTACCAGTAACTACAGAACAACATCATGTTCCATAAGTTGAGTAGATGTGATTCCCTTGCAGATTAAGATACTATAGATTCTATAGAATATTGTTTCCTTTCATCCTTTCCTATGAAATTTCCAAGACAGCTTTCCTGTCCTGCACTGTGTTCTTTCCCATTATTCGACTGGAGGGTTTGGTGAGTGGGGGAGCCTTCTTACTTTCCTATCTTTGTCTTCGACAGCTATAATACTATAATTACGTTAGTTATAACTTATCCTGTAACAAATAGCCTCGAAAGAACCAATAGATCTGTTACTGTTTGCTTCTCTTTGTACTTTGTACCACTGTACTCCTTTCTCCTCCCCCTGTTAGCTTTACACCTCCAATCCCCTCCCCTTTGTCTCTGTTGTTATCCCCCATCACTCCTTCCCTTCCTTCAGTGTCCATTTTCATCACTACTTTCTCCCTGCTGACTCATCAGTTCTCATTTGTTTCGCTTCTTGTTCAGTTTCAGCCTTCACTCCTTTCGCTTCTCCCCGTTGAATTCTCACTGTCATATCTCTTCCTTCCTATTGTTCAGTTATCCATCATCACTCTTGTTCAGTCATCATCACTCCTTTCCTTCCTCCTTCCTTCTCTGTTCACTCTTCACTTTCGCTACTTTCGTATCTCCCTTCTGACGTTTCACCTTCATTCCTTTCTGTTCTTTCTGTTCATTTATTCGCCATCATTCCCTCTTCCCTTCCTGCATCTTGTAAGGTATTGCATATTGTGGAGAGCCACTATATTTCCTACGTTTCTTTTCCTTTCCTTTTTTTTTTTTTTCTTTTTTCAAATCCTTTTTTAACTTGGCGGCATTCCTTTATTAATTCACCAAAGCGTTTTAAACCTTGCACAATTGTTCATGGGACAATAACACTCATTATTTTATTTTATTTTATCTGGGCATTTTAATGGGATTTATGGAGTCAAACGTCAAACCATATAAACACATAAACTTTGGGATCCTGTGTTCATTAATTATGACAATTTGCACAGAAATATGGCAGTACTGCAGCTGTGTGGTGACCCTCGCTGCCGTTGTTCATCAATCACTTAAATATTCCTCTGTGCTCCCCTGCTCTGTGTCCACATTCAGTATATACTCGCCTTTCCTCGTAATGACGTTCCATTTCCATGCCTTTCTTACTGCCTGTTCATTTTCCATCTTTTCTTCCACTCCTCTCCCCCTGGTCATTTATTCATCACCTTTACATATCTTTCCTCTTTGTTCTCCTTCCACCTCTTCTCCATACCACTGCCAGGCTTCCAAGAGGAGAAGGCTTGGATCCCTCGTGCCGTGACAGAGAGAGAGAGAGAGAGAGAGAGAGAGAGAGAGTGCAAAGATACGGGATTAAGTTGATCAGGGTAATTTACAAGGATTAACACAGGGAAGGAACGAGACAGGGAGAGAGGGAGAGGACGGTCGGACTAGATGACCGGGAGGAAGGGAGAGGGAAGGAGAGGGTACAGAAGAAGAGGCAATAAAGAAAAAAGAATGGGAGAGACAGAGGAAATGGGAAGAAAGAAGGAAAGGGAAGATGGAGGGAAAGGGATGAGAAAAGGAAAGAGAAGAAAGAAGAGAGCAGAAGGAAAGAATGCAAAGAGAGAAGGAGAAGGAAGAGAGAAGAAAATTGTAGAGGGAATGAATGAAGAGAAAAGGAATGAGAAGAGGGGGGAAAGGAAAGAGGGAAGGAAAGGGAAGGGAGAAGGTAACTGGAGAGAGGGGAGAAGGAAGGAGGGAAAGAAACGGGAGAGAGAAAAGGGAAAGAGAAAGAGAGAGAAAGGAAAAAAAGACGAGATAAAGAGTGGAGAAGAAAAAAAAATAATTAACTGCAGAAGAAGTTTGGTAAAGTTATGAGAAAAGACAGAAAAAACATATAGAAAACAAGGTCTACAAGGAAAGTCAGCAGAACTACTGAGGAAACACAGGTTATGAGAAACAGCAGGTGCCACGAGGAAAGACAGTAGAAATCTGAGGAAAACCATCAAGAGAGGCAGCACAATGCATGTGGCAAGACGGCAGGAGTGGAGCCTCCCTGACTGGGACAAACATGTGTGGGCGGATTAGACGAGTGTGGAACCGAGAGGGATCTCTGTGAAAATAAGATGTAAGCTATTGGAGCAAGCAGAAAAAATGTCATGATCATAACCTATAGAACTGGAATCTTGGCATTACTTCTGTACTGATAGGTGGTGAGAGCAGCAGGGGTGGCACGACACTGTTATTCTCGCTGGTAAGGAAGACTTTGAAGGACATCTTCCAAAGAAATGTATTTTTCATTTGACATATTATATGTAAAATGCAAGTGGATAATAAAGTATGATAAGTCAGTTAAATCACTAACGAAGAGGTGTTACGTTTCCTAAGCCAGAGAGACTACAACTTGCTAATAAACAGGCACTGACACTTGGAAAAATATAATCAGCCAAATACACATAGGAGAGCGTTGCCTTTCCACGCACAAGACGGCGAGAAGATAGATGGTGGAGGGAAGGAGAAGAGGAAGTCGACAATTGGCTGCTTTATTCACACGACACGACAATGGAGGATCATGCCTGTGTTTTGTGCATGTTTCTAGCCAGCTCCCTATCATTTCCCAGCCGTCATGCACTCCTCCTGGCGCAGGTTTCTAGTGCCGTCGCCTGTCACTTTGCAGTTACGTGAAGTGTTGCCCGTGAAGGCCAGGTGTTACTGCAAAAGGGTTAGATAATCTGCTGGAAGAGAGACAAAACAATGGTACAAAAGTGGGTTAGTTAAATATTGAGAGAGAGAGAGAGAGAGAGAGAGAGAGAGAGAGAGAGAGAGAGAGAGAGAGAGAGAGAGAGAGAGAGAGAGAGAGAGAGAGAGAGAGAGAGAGAGAATGAACGAATGAATGATCGAATGAATGAATGGATGGATGACTAACACTGAAACCAGCGAGAGAGGTGGGATGATCTTACGCTGCAGGAGTGGAAGGGCAATGGGGGCAGCTGACAGGTGTGTGGTAGGGCACCGTAAGGGAAGGTCAGGTTGGGGAGGGTATGACAGGGTAGGGGAGGGCATGGTAGGATACAGCAGGGCACGGTAGGGCAGGGTATGTACAGTAGGGTAGAGCAGTGTAGGCTAGGACAAGCAAGGGGGACGCAGAGTAGAGGGTAGAGTAGGGAAGGGTTGGGTAGGATATGGTCAGGTAGGGTAGGGTAAGGTAGGATAGGATATGGTAGCGTAGGGTAACTACAGTAGGGGAAGGATAAATTAGGATACGGGAGGGTAGGGTAGGACAAGTATGGGTAGGGTAGGATACGGAAGGGTAGGGTAGGGCAGCGAAGGATTGGGTAGGATATGATAGGGTAGGGTAGGGAGGGATAAGGTAGGATACAGTAGGGTAGGGTAGGGAAGCGTAAGGTGGGCAAGGGTTGGGTAAAATATGGTTGGGTGGGGTAGGGAGGGGTACGGAAGGGTAGGGTAGGATATGGTCGGGCAGGGTAGGATAGGGCAGGGTAGGACAGAGAAGGGTAGAGTAGGATATGATAGAGTAGGTTAGGGTAGGGTAGGACACGGTAGGGCAGGGTAGGATTAGGGAGCATAGGGCAGGACAGGGAAGGATTAGGTAGGATATGGTAGGGTAAGGTAGGGCAGGGTAGGATATGGGAGGGTAGAGTAGGATGGAAGGGTAGAGTAGGATATAGTAAGGTAGGGTAGGGCAGGGAAGGGTAGGGTAGGATATGGTAGGATAGGTTAGGGAAGGGTAAGGTGGGGCAGGAAAGGGTAGGGTTGGGAAGGGTTGGGTAGGATGTGGCAGGGAAGGGTAGGGTAGGGTAGGATATGGTAAGGTAGGGTAGGGTAGGGTAGGATATGGTAGGGTACAGCAGGGAAGGGAAGAGTATGGTAAGGAAGGGTAGGATAGGGTAGGGAAGGGTAGGGTAGAGTAGGGTTGGGTAGGGTATGGTATGGTAGGGCAGGATAAGGAAGGGTAGGTAAGATACGCTAGGGTAGAGAGTAGAGTAGGGTAAGGTAGGGTAAGGTAGGGCAGGATAGGGTAGGGTAGGGAAGGGTAAGGTAGGGTAAGGTAAGGAGGGGTAGGGTAAGGTAGGACAGGGTAGGGTAGGGTAGGGTAGGGTAGGGAAGGGTAGGGTAGGGAAGGGTAGGGTAGGG
The DNA here is from genome assembly GCF_032717465.1 of Coenobita brevimanus. NCBI lineage: Eukaryota > Metazoa > Arthropoda > Malacostraca > Decapoda > Coenobitidae > Coenobita > Coenobita brevimanus. The sequence continues at coordinate 35,954,347 of NC_137008.1, read as the reverse complement.
TAAGGTAGAGTAGGGTACGGAAGGGACGGGTAGGATAATTATGATATGGTAGGGTCGGGCAGGGAAGGGTACTGTAGTATATGGTAGGGTAGGGATTGGTAGGGTAGGGTAGGGAAGGGTAGGGTAGGGTAGGGTAGGGTAGGGAAGGGTAGGGTTGGGTAAGGTAGAGTAGGGTACGGAAGGGACGGGTAGGATAATTATGATATGGTAGGGTCGGGCAGGGAAGGGTCGGGCAGGGAAGGGTCGGGCAGGGAAGGGTAGTGTAGGGAAGGGTACTGTAGGATATGGTAGGGTAGGGAAGGGTAGGGTAGGGAAGGGTAGGGTAGGGTAAGGTAGGGAAGGGTAAAGTAGGATATGGTAGGCCAGAGAAGAGTAGGATAAGATAGGATACGGTAGGGTAGGTAAGGATATAGTAGGGTAGGGTAGGGTAGGGTAGGGTAGGGAATGGTAGGGTAGGGCATGATAGGGGAGGGTTGGGTAGGATATGGTAGGGGAAGGTACAAAGGAGTACAAGTACAGCAACAGACCTACTGGTCCTATCGAGGCTGCTTGTTCGAGATGACTATCATTATGATATCTGATTCTACAAGTTGAAGGTAAGGATAGTATAGCAAGAAGGCTCTCCCCCACCCACCAAACCCCCCAGTCAATGCTGGCAGGAAAACAAGCGAGAAGGACCACCATGCAGCATAGAAAAACTGACGTGGAATTTTCATAGGAAAGACTGAAGAATGGTAAGCTATATCCTGTCCTACTATATCTATATACTATAAATGTCAATAAGCTACAATTATCATAAATTACATAGTATTTCCCTGCTATAGTCTCATTACGATCTGAAATAGAGAAAAACAGCTTACAGTATTATTCAGTCATAAAGGCTTTTAGCTGTGGATTTGAAGCGAGATACTTATCCAAGCGATTTTTGAATGTCACCACTGTACTGGAATCAACGACATCCCTGGGCAGTTTATTCCAGATGTTAACAAACCAGTTAAAGAAAAAAATGCTTCACTTCATTAGACTGGAAATGCATTCCAATAATGTTATACCCATTACCTCTAGTATAGTTGGAGCGGTAGAGTAAGGTAGGGTAGGACATGGTAGGGTAAGGTAGGGTAGGATACGGTGGGGTAAGGTAGGGTAGGATACGGTAGGGTAAGGTAAGGTAGGACATGGCAGGGTAAGGTAGGGTAGGATATGGCAGGGTAAGGTAGGGTAGGATACGGTGGGGTAGGATATGGCAGGGTAAGGTAGGGTAGGACATGGCAGGGTAAGGTAGGGTAGGACATGGCAGGGTAAGGTAGGGTAGGACATGGCAGGGTAAGGTAGGGTAGGACATGGCAGGGTAAGGTAGGGTAGGATATGGCAGGGTAAGGTAGGGTAGGATATGGTGGGGTAAGGTAGGGTAGGATACGGTAGGGTAAGGTAAGGTAGGATATGGTGGGGTAAGGCAGGGTAGGATATGGTGGGGTAAGGCAGGGTAGGATATGGTGGGGTAAGGTAGGGTAGGATATGGCAGGGTAAGGTAGGGTAGGATATGGTGGGGTACGGTAGGGTAGGATATGGCAGGGTAAGGTAGGGTAGGATATGGCAGGGTAAGGTAGGGTAGGATATGGTGGGGTAAGGTAGGGTAGGATATGGCAGGGTAAGGTAGGGTAGGATATGGCAGGGTAAGGTAGGGTAGGATATGGCAGGGTAAGGTAGGGTAGGATATGGTGGGGTAAGGTAGGGTAGGATATGGTGGGGTAAGGTAGGGTAGGATATGGTGCGGTACGGTAGGGTAGGATATGGCAGGGTAAGGTAGGGTAGGATATTGTGGGGTAAGGTAGGGTAGGATATGGTGGGGTAAGGTAGGGTAGGATGTGGTGGGGTATGGTAGGGTAGGATATGGCAGGGTAAGGTAGGGTAGGATATGGTGGGGTAAGGTAGGGTAGGATATGGTGGGGTAAGGTAGGGTAGGATATGGTGGGGTAAGGTAGGGTAGGATATGGTGGGGTAAGGTAAGGTAGGATATGGTGGGGTAAGGTAGGGTAGGATATGGTGGGGTAAGGTAGGGTAGGATATGGTGGGGTAAGGTAGGGTAGGATATGGTGGGGTAAGGTAGGGTAGGATATGGTGGGGTAAGGTAGGGTAGGATATGGTGGGGTAAGGTAGGGTAGGATATGGTGGGGTAAGGTAGGGTAGGATATGGCAGGGTATGGTAGGGTAGGATATGGTAGGGTGTGGTAGGGTAGGATATGGTAGGGTGTGGTAGGGTAGGATATGGTAGGGTGTGGTAGGGTAGGATATGGTAGGGTGTGGTCGGGTAGGATATGGTAGGGTGTGGTAGGGTAAAGTAGGGTAGAGCAGGGTAAAGCAAGGCATGGTATGGTTGGGTAATTTATAACGTTGTGCAGCAGGGTGGTGGACGGTGGCCTACGTGAGTTCAGTGCAGGGCAGGGCATGGCAGGGCAGGGAAGAACAGGAAAGGGAAGGGGAAAACAAGATATGAATAAGGTAAGAGTTGGTTAGGTCATGGCAGGGTAGACTAGGGTAAGGTAAAGTAGGGTAAGACAGGGTATGGCAGAGTAGGACAGTTTTGAGCAGGGCATTGTAAGGTATTGTAGGGTAGGGTAGTGTAGAGTGAGGTAAGGTACAGTTGGATAGCGTAGGGTAGGGTAATGTAGGAAGGGAGAGGGTTGAGCAGATAACGATACCGTAGGGTAGGATAGGCTAGGGCAGAGTAGGGAGGGGTAAGGTAATTAGGGTAAGATAGGGAGGGGTAAGGTTAGGTAGGGTAGGGTGCGGTGGAGTGGGGTGGGGTTGGGGAAGTGGGAAAGCGATGGGGAGGTAGGTGGGGTACGGTAAAGTAAGGCAGACTGGCGGAAGACGCTGATAATATGGTGGGATGGCAGTAAGGGAGGGAGAGGTAATACTAAAGGAGGAGAGGGGAAGGGGAGGAGAAGGAGGGGCAGAAAGAGACAACGTAGGAGAGTGAGTGGGAGGCGAAAGAGAGGGAGATTATTCGGGGGCAGTTGCAGAGGGAGGCTAAGAGGGAGGGGATGTGGCAATGTCGGAGAAGAGGACGACAATAAAGGAGGAGGAATATAAGGCGAGAAAGGAAAAACAGTATTAATAATAATAATAATAATAATAATAATAATAATAATAATAATAATAGTAATAGTAGTAGCATTAGTTGTAGTAGTAGTAGTAGTAAATAATAAATAATAATAATAAAAAAGAAAAAGGCACATGAGAAAAGGAGAAGAAGAGGCTTGAGGACAAGAAAGATACTCGTACAGCGAATGTAGACACAAAGACGAAAAGAAACATAATTCAAAAGATGACACTCGTGAAGATGGAAGAAGGAAGACGACAAGAGAGAAGGTAAGGATGACACAACGTGAGGCTGAGGATAAGACAGGAAGAGGAACTAAGTATGGAGAAGACACTAGAGGAGAAGGAAACAAGAAGAGAGAAAACGGGAAAAATAGAGAAGGCACTAGAGGACAAGGAAGATGATGATGGAACATGATAATGAAGAGGGAAGATGCTTGGGACCAGAGTAATGGCAAGAAGGATGTAAGGATGAACAGGATAAGGATGAGGATGAGAGAAGATAAGGAAGGAAGAGACGGTATCACCCGAACCAACCTAGATGACATAAAGCAGCCTCCGCCTTGGCAAATAGGCTAAAGAGTCCGACAACGAGCTTCATAAGACGTAACGACCGCGTATGACTCACAGCTTTAATGTAGGGGGAGGGGAGAGAGAGAGAGAGAGAGAGAGAGAGAGAGAGAGAGAGAGAGAGAGAGAGAGAGAGAGAGAGATCCAAACAATACTGGCTCCCCTTTAGTGTGTTAATGCCTGGTAACTTCTCTGAAACTGTTGATATCATGGCCTTCATGAAGCGACCTGTCCACAAAGAGGAAGGAAGGAGTGGAGAAAAAGGCGGGAGAGAGGCAGCACAGCAGAGGCACTGGTGCACTAAGGACCAACAAAGAAATCCTACTGCCGTGTTGTTTTGAACCTTCTTGTTTCTGTTTTCGTTTCTTAACGGTTTTTCCTTTGATATCGGAAAATGTAGCTGTCGCCACAAAATATACAAAGAATGTCGGAAGTATGTTTATATCTATATCAGTATATCTATATCTACCTATGTTTTTTTTTTTTTTTTTTTTAAGTGTCCGACTTTGGGCATAGGCTTCACAGCCTGCTATCAAGGCCCAGCAGTCCTCCTACATACCATACATCTCTACATGTCACCACTTCGGCGCTAACACCCACCGTCCATATTGAATACATGCTAGGGCTGTCATACAGGACTGGTGTATTGGTATTAGCGGGGGTATTTTTACGACATGTCGGCGGGTCTTCTGGTAGATCAGTAAAGCCTGTTTTAATGAAATTCAAATCCTTAAACTGTTCCCTGCCCCAGCCGGGATTCGAACCTGGGTCCGTTAGGACTGCAGGCCATCTCTCTACCGATTGAGCCACCGCCTCCCCATGTATGTACGTATCTTTATAAATATTTCATTCATTCATCATCTAATCCAACGTTGCTCCATGAGGAGCGTAGGAGCCAGGGGCTAGGCAAGTTGGTCCTGACATTTAAGATGAGAGTGACCAGCCACATTCATCCCTGAGTGGCATTACTTGAGGAATAAACTCCAACCATCCCTTGGATATAAACCTTCACCGGCTCAATTCGATTGGAGCGCCGTAATTACTCACTAAACCACCAGGCGCCAAGTTTTGGTTATATGGTTACAACCCAGCGTATTAAATGGTGTCCTGGTGTACAGGAAACCATTTGGTTTGTCACTCAGTGTAGAGTCACCCACAGGCAGAAGGAAGAGGAAAGAATTAAGGAAAGAAAGACAGAAGAGGGAGTGTAAAGTCAACCGTAGGCAGAAGGACGAGGAAAGAATGAGGGAAAGAAAGACAGAAGAGGATGGAAGGAAAGAAGGATGGAGGAGAGGAAAGGGCAGACACGCGAGAGCAGCACTACATCGAGTGAGTGGATGGTGAGCGCCCACACCTACCACACTACAGTATATAAATATACATGCATATATATATATATATATATATATATATATATATATATATATATATTTATAGATATATATATATATATATATATATATATATATATATATATATAAAGTTTTTGTGCTGCATCCTGGAATCGAACATGAGATCTCTAAACGGAAGTCATGCACCATTACTACTACACCATTGCGTGATAAAAGCTAAGTCACCTGTATTCTATGGAAGATTAAAGCTGCTGTGTCACTTGCTGAGTTGCATGAGGCTCAGCAAAAATCCTGTTGTGTCTGAAATATGTATCATCATGTGGATTGGGATGGAAAAATATCCTCCCATAACGGATTTACCTGGTTCTTCATAGAATTCAGGTGGCCTGACTTGTATCACGTCGTGGTGTAGTGGTAACGGTGCCTGACTTTTGTCCAGAGGTCTCGGAATCGATTCCCGACTAGCGCGGCAAAACTTTCCACATACGTATGCACATGTAATGTGTGTTTTCCCAACACACACACACACACACACACACACACACACACATATATATATATATATATATATATATATATATATATATATATTGGCAAGTGCATCTAGTGTTGCCCAGGACTCCCAGGAGCCACTCACCACGTGAGACGCGGTCCCTGGATGGTGTCGTGATCCGGGTGGAAGTATGTCTTTTTAAAAAATTATAATAACTAGAAAACAGTAAAACTCTCCAAGGACAGTTTTGATAAACACTTCCACAGCCACTGCCTATTAGAACCCATGCTATAAAAGAAACTTGAGGTTAGCGTCATTGATCTTGTGTACGTTACATTAGGTCGTCATAGTCTACAAGGCCACCATGTTTGATGGCCCAGTTGTAGTCCTTCATGGGAATTTCGGAAATATCTGGAATACTCAGAAAAAAAAAAAATTACTCCACGCGAAGTCAAGGTCACCGATAGTGTGTGTGTCACCTTAGGTCATGAAAGTCTATAAATTCACCCTGTTTGGTGGCTCTAGCTTTAATCCTTCTTAGAAAATTAGCTGATATCCAAAATATCCGGAAAAGTACTAATTTTTGACCCCAGACGAGGTAAAGGTAGATGATCTTGTGCATGTCACCTTAAGTCATCACAGTTTGTAAGTCCATCAGGTTTGGTGGCTCTAGCTTTAATCCTTCACGGAAAATTAGACATCCAGAATACCCAGAAAAGTACTAAGATTTTCCCCCAGGCAAGGTCAAGGTCAAGGAAACTGAGTGCATGTCACCCTAGGTTATTGCAGTCTATTAGTCCATGAAGATTGGAGGTTATAGTTTCAACCTTTCATGGAAAATTAGGCAACAAAGGGAATATCCAGAAAAGCCCCAGTTTTTGACCCCAGGCTATCACAGAGAACAATCAGTTGACTGGAACCATACTCTGTTCTGCACTGTGTTGTAAAATTTCACCTTCCTAGCTTAAGGGGTTCTTGAGACGGCTTGGCTGACTCACATTTCTGTTGTCTGGATAATAACCGGAGATCAGGCTGATGGATTGGCACCATATTCGGCCAAAAGAAGAAAACAGTTGACCGACTAAGTTTACGAAATTTGAAAGCTCTAGGCTAAACAACCTTTGAAATATCAATTTTAAAACAAGTCTCGCCTGAAAGTAGTTATCAGCCGCCATAGTGAAGCTCGTATTGTTTTCAATTTGTGTGTGTGTGTGTGTGTGTGTGTGTGTGTGTGTGTGTGTGTGTGTGTGTGTGTGTGTGTGTGTGTGTGTGTGTGTGTGTGTGTGTGTGTGAGCACGATAACTTCGCAACCGCTCAAGATATCATCACAAAATTTTACAGGTGAGTAGTAGGGAAAGCAAAGCGATCATGACTTCGAAATTGGTGAAAGTAGGTCAAGGTCTGTTTGTCCGTTACCACGATAACTTCGCAACCGCTGAAGATATCGTCACAAGATTTTACAGATGTGTAGTACGGATGAAAATCTACGAGTTCGAAGCTGGTGAAAGTAAGTCAAGGTCAAGGTCATATTCCAAGCCGCGCTAGAAATGATTCGGCTAGCGGCTGGTGTGATTCCCTCCTTGGGGGGCCTCTAGTTTTATTTTCAACCGTTTTCAAGTTATAACCCTCTGAAAATCTGTGCTCTTGTGTTTGACCTTTCAAGGTCACTCAAGGTCAAAGGTCATGGTGTCAAATGAAAGCACACATAATAGTAAATTTCTCTGTCTTCAACCAGTTTCGAGTTATATCCCCCTGAATATCCATGACCTTGAGATTGACCTTTCAATGTCTCATAAGGTCTAAGGTCATGGCACCAATTAAAAACCCATATGGTACTCCCTATGCATTGTTAACAGTATATATCTCTTTATCTTCAACCAGTTTCGAGTTTTAGCCCCTGAATATCCATGACCTTGAGTTTGATCTTCCAAGGTCAATCAAGGTCAAAAGTCTTGGTGCCAAAATAATGGAAGCCCATGTTACGGGTTCCTGTATGTTGCAAACAGTAAATATCTCTGTCATCAACCGGTTTCAAGTTATAGCCCTATGAAAATCCGTGACCTTGATTTTGACCTTTCAGGGTCAATCGATTATCTTCAAAATTTAAACACTTTCTTTTGGGACCAGTGCCCACATATCTTGAAAGTTTCATGTAATTTCATTCAGCCGTTTTCCAATAATGTTACCAACAAACAAAGAAACAAACAAACAAACAAGCAAAGAAACTCGACCAAAAACAATACCACGCTGGACTCCGTCCGGGCGAGGTGATAACGACAACAACAACAACAACAACAACGACAACAACAACAACAACAATAATAATAATAATAATAATAATAATAATAATAATATTGATAAAAACTAGAAAACTTGTCGGTAGTTTTGATAATAATAGTGACAACAATGAGAAAGCTTCCCACAGTGTTATTAATACTAAAACAATGGTCATATTTTAAAAGGGGAAACCCTCCCCTCGGGGAGGGGGGGGGGAATCTACCTGGTCGGGGTGATCTACCACTGTTAAATATTTCATTTACTATTTTAAAAGGTATCATAGTGCTTGTATCATCACTACAACTATTATCAATATCAGTAACATCGCTACGATAATTTTATATGTTCTGTACATATGTAACATTATCTATCTATCTACCTATATATATATATATATATATATATATATATATATATATATTCTTCTCTATCTATCTATCTATATGTATGTATGTATCTCTCTCTCTCTCTCTATCTATCTATCTATCTGCCTATCTACGTATCTATATACTGTATATATATATATATATATATATATATATATATATATATAGATAGATAGATAGATAGATAGATAGATAGATAAATAGATAGATAGATAGATAGATAATCCTTGATTACTCCAAAAACTTTGCACTTCATTGTATTTCTCCAGATCCTAAGTCTTTCCTGCGCCACCCTCTCCTTTCCCACGATCAACATCACATCGTCAGCATACAACACTTCCCATTGGAGTTCAGTTCTTCAGTCGCATGAGACAACTACAAGGACCAGGATAAACAATAAAGGACTTAAGACTGACACCTGATGCACGTCATCGTTTACAGAAATCTCATCACTCTAATTTCAGTGCACTCCCACCTGGGTGTGAATACGCCCGCACATTGCCATAAGCACTCTACCAACCACTCCCCAGCCCCAGACTTTCTCATTATCCCCTTCAACGGCTTGCTAGGGACTCTGTCAAAGGCCTTTTCCAAATCAACAAAAACAAAGTACTGTACGTCACTCCCTTCCTATATATATTATCCGAAACTGCCGGACAACGAATATTGCATTCGTCGTCCCTTTGCCTGGCAGAAACCAAAACTGCAACCCATGAATATTCACTCTTTCCTTTATCACAGCTTTCAGGACTCTTCATTGCCTTCATTATCTAATCCGAAAGCCTTATACCCATATAATATCTTTCCAGGGCATCACCCTTCCCTTTGTACAGTTACAATCATGCTCTCGAACCAGCCGTCTGGCAGAACCCATACTACATAGCTAATGCGTTGTCCGGCATTTCCTCTGGCATGGCTGTAGCCTCCCTGATAAGGATTTCTCTCAGCTAATCGAGTGTGTAAGGTTTGCTATTATACACTTTTCCCTGAAGGATGCCATTATGAAAAAAGATCTGGAGTTAAATCAGAAGACTTAAGAATAAGCGCTCAGTCAGGCGTGACATGACTGAATTAGTGCAGTGATGCTCATTCAGCATCACGCTAGTGGGGGAGCGGCATTTCATTTTCCGTGAATGGCTATTTAAATTCAAGTGCTGGGATTTTCTCAAATGCAGTTACGACTGACAGAGACAAGAGTGTAAGTATGGAGTTTCATTTGAAAATCTCCATTAATATCTGACATACTGGCCTCATACTGGGGCCTCAGAGTAGTGAATCACATTTACAAGGTAACTGAGCAGGGAGAAATCTGAAGATAACACAAATAATCCTCATTATTATACCCTTCTTTCACATAATGTTGTCTCGGAGGTAGGTAAGTCTGGGCTAAAACATCTGAAGGAAGTAGGTACAGACATTTCAAGAGATAATATGTGTCTTACACAGAGTTTTAGTTGAGCTATAATTATGTGCCAAGCACATTAAAAAAGGCAAAGAGCACTTGTATAGTAAAGTGGCTACACATAATTGGAAGCTGTGAAGTGTGAGAGACGAACATAATAAACGGGCCAGAGTCGAGAACTGGTGCCAAGTACAGTAATGGTGACAATGAGGGAGGTGGCAGGCAAGATTAACTGACACAGACCTTGGAAGGAGGTGGCAAAGTGGGGCATCAGGTGTGTGTGTGTGTGTGTGTGTGTGTGTGTGTGTGTGTGTGTGTGTGTGTGTGTGTGTGTGTGTGTGTGTGTGTGTGTGTGTGTGTGTGTGTGTGAGAGAGAGAGAGAGAGAGAGAGAGAATATCCATTTGCTTGTTTGCTTGTTTGTTTGGTAGTTTGAGCAAAACAAAACGGATGTATGGAGCAGGAAAGACAGGAAGAAATTGTCTAAGCAATTATCACATTCGCCCTTGCGGAGCGAGAGCGGGTGTTATGATGATGAGCGGTGTGTGTGTGTGTGTGTGTGTGTGTGTGTGTGTGTGTGTGTGTGTGTGTGTGTGTGTGAAAACAAAATATCTCAAAGGCTTTTAATCCGATTCTAACCAAACATGGTGGAAATGTTAAGGGACAGCCAATCAAGAAACCTATTGTTTTTTAGAATAATATGTCACAGGTCATGGTTCCAGAGCTAGGTCAAACGTTGGCCTAGAGATAAACTTAAAATAGTGTTCATACAATTAAAACCAGACTGGGAGGAACGGCTGAGGGTAAGACAAGATTAAGTTTTGAGACCAATCTGTCAAACGCCCAGGTCACATGGCAAGGCAAAAATCTGGCCCATGTTTTTATGAGGTTTCAACCAAACATAGTGGAAATGTTGAGGATCAGCCAAGGAGTAAGCTATTTTTTTTTAGAGCAAAGGTTGAAAGGTCAAGGTCACTTTGCAAAGCCAACTTAAGCAGATTATGTTAGATTTAAACCAACATTTGTGGAAGTGTTGAGGATACGGGAAGAGTAAAAGAAATCGATTTTGAGAACGATCTATCAAAGTGCAAGGTCGCAGGGTAAGGTCAACTCAGTTTTTATCTCTTTGAATCAAACTTGGTGGATATGTTAAAGGTCAGGCAAGAAGTAAGGGATTCAATTTTTAGAACAACCAATCGAAAGTCAAGGTGGCAGGACAAGTCAAAGTTCGACCTGTGTTTATGTGACCAAAATAACTAAATTAATTTTGATATGATATGGATCACATCTGGTGGAGAAGTTGAGGATCACCCAAGAGAGTGACCTATTCTTTTTGAGAATGGAACAAAGGTCAAAGCTGCATTGTAAGGTAAACTGAAAGTTTATATCCTATGTTGACTAAACTTTGTGGAAGGGTCCAGGGTACAACAAGGATAAAGATTCGAGTTCTAGAACAATCAGTCAAAGGTCAAGGTCACGGTGAAAGGTGACAGATGAAGGTTGGTGGCCAAAGTCAACTGGCAGTTTTGATCTGTTCTGAACTGTCAGTGCTGAGGGTTATACGAGGATGAAGCAAGTCGACTATGAGGGTGATCTGTAGAAGGTCAAGTTCAGAGGCAAAGTCGAATATGCGGCCTTTGGAACACCTCGGGAGCACGGATGTTGCACTCCCTGAGGCCTCCTTGTTTTTGTTTGTTTACTTAATGGTAGACTGGAAGAAAGAGAGGGAAGGTAAGCGGTACAAAAGACAATGTGTGTGTGTGTGTGTGTGTGTGTGTGTGTGTGTGTGTGTGTGTGTGTGTGTGTGTGTGTGTGTGTGTGTGTGATGAGGGTGAGGGTGGGGGTTAAATAATGAAGACCTTGTTATCTCACCCTTCCCTCCTCTCACTTCACTCCTCATTTCACCAATTCTCATCACTTCACCAACTTCCTCCCTCACCATATCCTCCCTTGCTTCATTTCTAACACTAGTTCTTTCTTTTTCTCTAAGTGCCTTTATTTTTTTTTTTCCAGCATTTATTCTCTAGCACCTCCTTCCTTTTTCTACTTAACTACGTTCTCCCCCACCTCTTCTCCAACACTCCTATTCAGCACTTTTCTCCAACACCCTCTTTCTCTTTCTCCGTAAAAACTTTATCCTCCCTCACCGCTTCTCCAACACTTCCTTCATTTTCTCCCTCACTACCACTGACCTGTCTCATCTTTTGTCTAATACTTCCTCTCTTCCTCTTTTCTTGGTGTTTTATCTGTTGTCTTCTCCTTTGTCTTATCGCCTATTCTCTCTTTCATTTCTTTCCTCGTCATTTTCCCTGCTCCAATCCTCCTTCCCTCCTTTTCCTATCACCTATTACCACGCATCATTTCCTTTCTTCTGTATTCCCTTTTCCTCCTATCCTCTTCCCTCTTACCCCTTGTCTCCCTCACCATGTTTCTCAGCAGTACCCTCCCTTCTCCTTCCCCTTCTCTTCTTCTCTCTTTCTCTTTCATTCATCTTCTCCCCTACTCACTCTCTCGCTCTTCTCTTCCTTCTCACCCCTTCCCTCCTCTCTTTTGTCTCACTAACTTCTCTTCCTCCCTGCTTCCTTTGTACTTTTCATCTTCCTCCTTACTCCATCTCCGCTACTCCATCTCATTCCTTCACGACAGACCAAATTGTAGCTGCTAGAGATCTATCTACCAGTCTATAGCCAGACGCCTAAATCTTGTGAGGGGAGGCCACAAACAAATCGCTTCCATGTCGCCCCGTCCCCTGCCATTTCACTGCACTACTTCCAGCTCACAACCCCCTCTCTCATATACCTCTCCACTCCCTCCATCTCATCCTCAGTTTCCCCCTCCCTCTTCCCTCCTCCACCTCACTCACACACACTCTCCTCCTCAGTATCTCGCTCTACATTTCTTTCCACATGGCCAAACCACCTCAGTGTATTTCTCCTAACGCTTTCTATCACATCCACATCCATACTACAACGTTCCTTCACTTCCTCAGTTGTCAGTCTGTTTCTCCATGTGACTCCACGTTAACCTCTCAGATAACTCATTTCCACTGCTCTCACTCTTGACTTGTCTCCTTCCAATATGGTCCAAGTTTCGCCTCCATGCGTTAGAGTTAGTATCACAATACTATCATACAGCGACCTTTTTAGTTCCATGTTCACTTCCAAATTCCTTAGCACTGCTTCAAAGAAGGAGCAATCTTTCTTTCTTGTTGTACCCCTTCAAGCACTTCATCCTATACTCTTCCATCCTTACTCACACACTACCCAAGTACTTAAATGCACTCACATTTTCCATTTCCTCATCACCCAACCTCACTGTGCATTCAGTGGCTTCGTTCCTCTCAGACTACAATTTTACTCTTCCCTACATTCACCTTTAGCTTCCGTTTTTTTTTTTTTTTTTTTTTTCACATAACAAAACAGAGGAAGGAAAAACAAATGAATAAAAAAATAATCCATACACCAGATTACTGGCATCCTCCCTTCATAAAATATCTGTAAAAGTCGGACTTGAACAGCCGTAGGTTGAAGTTTTGGGGGAAACAACTCTGGGGAAGCGAGTTCCAGAGAGATGCAGTTCGAGGAAGAAAAGAATTCTGATAGGCAGAAATTCTGCAATATGGCAGTGTGACATTCCAGCCATGAGCACTACCAGATGCCCGTGTAGCACGAGGGAAGACATGGAGAGGTGGCACGACGGACGCAACGTCGTCTGAGCATTTGCCATAAAAATATCTGTAAAATAATACAAGAGAGGCAACATTCCTTCTCACTTGTGGGGAAGGTACTTTCTTTTTAATAGCAAGGTTATTAATAATTCTAACAGCTATGTTCTAAATTTTGTCTAGTTGTTTTAATGCAACCTCTCCACCTCCATTCCACAAGAGTGAGCAATATTCAAGCTGAGAGCGCACATGACTCTTATAAATTATAGCTAACTGCGCGTCAGTGACGAAGTTACGGACTTTGTACAACAATCCAAGTTTCTTTGAGTCGGTTTTAGCAAGTGATCTGACATGAGAGGTCCAGCTGAGGGCATTGTTAAGTGAAACACCGAGAATTTCAATATTTTTGGAGATGGGAATATTAGTAGCGCTGAAGGTAATATACGAATCTGGCAATATCTGTCTATTAGTAAATTGTAGATAATTGGTTTTACTAGCATTAAATGAGACGAATTTGTTTTGTTCCCATTCACTGATCGCAGACAAGTCTTGATTTATGGAGATGGCTTTACTGAGCTGAGAGTTAGAGATATTAGACTTTGTAAATGGGTGAGTGTGAATGAACTGTGAAGTGTTGAGTCATCTGCATATGAACGGATGGGATTATGGGTGACAGATAAGAGATCATTACTATGAACCAGGAACAGGGTTGGCACCAGAACTGATCCCTTTGGCATGCCGGCATTAATTGAGTGGAAACTGGAATATACATCACCTACTTTTACTCTTATTTTTCTACATACTCCCCCAAACTCATTCACCAAGCCTTGCAGCTCCCCTTCGTCTTCACTTAACAACAGTGTATCATCTGCAAACAACAGAACAGAAAGTTTCCAAACCCTGCTCTCTCTCACTAGGGCCACTCCAACACCCACTGATCTACCTTGCATCTCTTTCATAACCCCATCCATGTACAGATGAACAACCATGGAGACATAACACATCCCAATTTCAGTCCAACATTTAGATGGAAAATTCACTCAGTTCACCATCCACACGCAAGACAGCCTTAGGACCCTCATTCATACTCTTCATTGCATTCATCAGCTTCCCATTTACTTCATATATTCATAATATTTTACCACATTCCTTGTTCATCCACTCTGTCATATGATTTCTTCAAATCCATGAAGGCTGCATAGAGCTTCTTTCCCTTCTGTAGCTACTTTTCCACTAAACACCTTAGGATGAATATCTGATCTACATAACCTCTTCCCTTCCTACCACCTCCTTGTTCTTTACCAAGTAATTCCTCTGTTACTGTATTTCCCTAACTCTGCCAATACGTATCCTACCATATACTTCTCCTGTTAAATTAAGAAGACAAATACCTTACGAGTATTCTTACACACACTTCTTTTTTGCCTTTTCCTTTGCACAGGGGAAAAATTATATCTGATTTCCAATACATCTGGACTCTACCTTCTTCCCAGGTCAATCTGCACATTTTCCATATTTATTCTTCTACCATCTCTCCCCCAGGCTTCAGCATTTCACCATACACTCCATTAGTTCCTCGGGCTTTCCACATGTTGACTTTCTTATTGCTTCCACCACTTCCATTCTACTGATCTTTTTCTCCCTTCTCATCTCCCTCCTTCTCCCAATCATTCCCCAGACACTTATACTTGCATTACTTTCATTCACTATGTTCATCGTTTCCTTAAAGTATTCTCTCCATCTAATCAAATTTTCTCCCTTCTCCACCATCAGTCTACAACTTTTATCTTTCACTCCCCTACTACCTTTTTTGATCACCCTGTCTAACTTTCTTGACCTCCTTCCAGAACATATTCTTACATTCCCTCCACTTTACACTGAAATTCTTTTCAAATTCCTCGTCCACTCTTTTCTCACTCTCTCTTACTATTTTCCTGGAGATAATGGCTATAAAATTCTTACCAACATTTGCAGTCCAATGAACACATCCGGCATGGCGGCAGAGTGTGAGGCAGTACAGACGTAACTGTTGCTTGGCCAAGGACCTAACTTCATACCCCCAGATAATCACGATGGTGGGTCAACATGTTCACAGCTAGAAAAAGACAAATTGATATATGAAAATTTTACCCATATGGCTTACGAAGGACACAAAGTACAATTATGTAGCCATTATTTCATTTATTTAAGGTTGTGGAGAATTTCCATTCACTCTTTCTTGTAAGCTTTCAAGAATTTTTTTCTGTATTATGTTGCGATATTGTTAATGATGGAATTGTTGGGTGAAGACAAACTTCTTGTGTTCTATTCATATCTTACACTCACAGAAGAGAAACAAGACACACATACACCACAGACAAAACCTTATTATGTAACAAACGGCCTCGAGAGAAAAAACGATTCTGCCATAACTTTCCCTCCTCCTCTCCCCTTCTTCCTCTCTCTTCTTCTACCCCCTTCCATTTCTCCCATCTTCTCCCCTATTCCTCAAGCGACCACAAGACACTAACAACATAATCGCCAAGGGCTGGAGGAGCTGACTAACTGACACAACACGCGACGGTAGGTGGGTCGAGTGAGGATTGGGTGAGGATGTCTGAGGTGGTGAGAGAGAGAGAGAGAGAGAGAGAGAGAGAGAGAGAGAGAGAGAAAATGAATGCGAAAGATGCCTGAAGTGAGCGAGAGACGGGGGACTTCTAGGTGCCGAGAAGAGACAAGGTGTGAGACAGACATTAAGTAGAGGTGAAGATGACGTCACCCCAGTGCTGGTGAGAGATGGGAAGGATAAGTGAGGAAGTGGGGTGAAGATGTCAAGAGATGTCAGTGTCAAGGAGAGAGCGAGGGTGGGAAGGAAGATGGGGGTTTGGGGATGAGATGTGGGGTATTGTAAACCGTCAAGAAGAAAGCGAAGATGATATAAAAGAAGGGGATGTAAGGATGAGGTGCAAAACAGAGCAGAGTAAGAAGTAATATCTGAGATGTACAAACGAAAGGGTTAGAGTAAGACGTGCTATATCATATGCAGTTTACAAGAATGTGTCTGCTGTATTATTGGCACATCCATTTTTATGATATAAATATGCTACATTAGGTTTGGTTAAACTGGGTTAGGTTAAGTACCCTAACATAACCTGACGCAACCTATCAATCAATCATTTCCTGTGGCACCCTCTGGGATGCATAGGGCCTCGATGAACTCACACCACCACATCCTATCTTGTGCTAACTCCTCAAGATCTCCCCAACACTCATCTCCAGCTTCCCGTCTCATTGTCCTCATCCACGTCTCTTTTGGCCTTCCTCTACCTCTCCTACCAAGTGCCACCCACCCTGGTGTACCTCGTACTATTCCCTGTCTCCTATACACATGTCCTAGCCACTTCCATCGTGAGAATCTAACATATTCATCGATCGGCTGCACTCCCGTTATTTCTCTAATTCTACTATTTGGTATCCTTTCCCACCACTTAACTCCTAATATTCTTCTAAGTGCTTTATTTTCAAACACCAAGAATTTATTTTCCATAGTCACTGTGCTGTACCAAGACTCGTGTCCATAAATTAAGATACTCCTAACCATTACCTTATAAAGTTTGATTTTTGTATGCACAGAAAAATTGTTATTATTCCAAATATTTTTAAGCATTCCCATTGCCTGATTAGCCTTCTTTAACCTTTCCTCGAATTCAAAGTTCAAAGAACCATCCTTGGCTAAATAAGTACCTAAATATTTAAACCTATCAACTTGCTTTACAACCATACCTCCAATTACACATTCCTGCGCATTTTCCATATTCATATTGATTATTTCAGTTTTTCCACAATTAATAACCAAACCCACCTTGCGACCTTCACTCACCAAACAGTCCAACACTCTCTGCATCTCATCTGGCCCATCACAAAGCAAAACTATATCATCTGAGTAATGTAAATCCAAAAGTTTCCTGTTCTCTCCCCAAAGTATACCTGCACCGGTTTCTGTTCCAAAGCGTTTCATAATGTAATCAATGACCAATATAAATAGTAAAGGCGATAGAACACCACTTTGAATTACTCCGGACTTGACTTCAAACGAATCACTCAGACAACCATCAACCATCACCTTACAAAATGTGTCCTCATGCATGTTCATAATGACCCTCACAAACTCCTCTGGTATTCCATAATGTCTCATGATCTTCCCCATAGTCTCTCTCGAAACACTATCAAAAGCCTTTTCAAAATCAACAAAACAAAGACTTAACGGTACTCTCATTTCATTAACTTGCTGCATCAAATGCCTAACTATAAAGATCTGATCATTGCAACCACGTCCCTTTCTAAAACCAGCCTGTTCATCCCTCAGAATACCCTCAACCACCGGCTCCAACCTATTTAACAACACTCTACTGAAAACTTTCAAAGCTATCGGTGACAAAGAGATTCCCCTCCAATTACCACATTCACTCAGGTCTCCCTTCTTCGGAACTTTAACAATTACACCATTCTTCCAAACTGATGGTAGTAACCCCGTCACCCATATCTTATTGAATAGCTTGGTCAAGATCATTATTAATCTATAACCCTCCACATTAAACATTTCTGGAAATAAACCATCCTCCCCTGGTGCCTTATTATTCTTTAACTGTTTTACTGCTTTCTCCACTTCTGCAAGCCTCAACTCTCCTGTTTCTATATTTAAATCTTCCTGAGCAGACGGTATATCCTCTTCTGGTGGTATTTGTCTATTAAGAACTGTCTCAAAATGCTCTTTCCATCTATTTTTAATATCTCCATCTTTGGTCAATAAATTTCCTTCCCTGTCTCTAACTGGTATTTCCTTGCGTTTACCTGCATTACCACTCAGTTCTCTAATCGATTCATATGCTATTCTTTGACTCTGTCCATCATTTTTGTTTATTAAGATTTCAGTCTCTGCAACCTTTTCATCCACACATCTTCTTTTATCTCTCCTAGCTAACCTTCTTACTTCTGAATTCAAACTCCAGTACGCAGCTCTTGCTAATTCAATCTCTCGTTCATCAACGCATTGCATCTCACTCCTCAATTTAGCCTCACCTCTCCTTTTTATCATATCCCACGTTTCCTCTGATATCCATTTCTTTCTCCTGAATCTATGTCTCCTTCCAATCGTACATTCAGCAGTCTCATCCAAAACTTTGTTCACATCCTCCCACATCTCATCTACACTTCTCTCCCTCTCTTCCAACGTTTTCAACGCAACCTAACCCAACCCAACTTAACCAGCTTGATTCCTTCATACCAGGGATTAAGCCAATGTTAGGCGTGCTACATGGTATTGTGCAATGTCCCAGTTGCCCAGCTGTAGCTCTGCTGACTGTATATTCTAGT
The DNA here is from genome assembly GCF_032717465.1 of Coenobita brevimanus. Taxonomy (NCBI): domain Eukaryota; kingdom Metazoa; phylum Arthropoda; class Malacostraca; order Decapoda; family Coenobitidae; genus Coenobita; species Coenobita brevimanus. The sequence goes on along the minus strand of NC_137008.1, from coordinate 35,935,751 downwards.
AGCACCAAGTAAAAAGCAGGAAGAGATAAAACATTGGTAAGTAAGGAAGATAGGAATGTAATGCAATGGCATCAAGAGAGAAAGAAAGTGAGAAATAATGAATGAAGAAACGTGGTGAGAGTTTGACAAAGATGTCTCTAGAGTCAGGATGAGGGATTAGGATTTTAAATACGTCTAACTGGAAAGGCAGGAAGTGAACCACGAATAAGGCTGAAAGATGAGGAAAGGTAATGCGCCAGAATAAATAAGTGTAAAGGATGAGGAGTGAGGAATTTTAAAGTGTCAAGATGGCATATTACCTCCTTCCCTCCTACACTTCCTCTCTGTCTGCCTCCCTTCCTTTAGCGGTCATTAAGCACGAGTTTCGCGCAACCCCTCTCTTCCCCTCACCTCTCCCTGCCACTGTGCCTCTTCCCTCCAACTTTGTCTTCCTTTCCCTCTCTTTAGCGACCTTTTTCCCTCACTTTATTCCTTTCCGATTCTTCTCTGTTGCCTGTCTCTCTCACTGCCTTCCTCCCTCCCTTTCTTTTCTTCTCCGCCTCTATACCTTCCCGTCTTCACTACCTCTTTCCCTGCCTCTTTCCGTCAATCTCTACCTTCTCCTTATTCTTCTTTTTACTTTTTTCCCTCTTTCTTCTACTCATGTTAAACTGCGTCCTGTGCGTCTTCTCTGTTCATGTTGTTCAGCTGAACTGTCTCACACTATCCATGCGGATTACTCGTTAAGAATTGAGTTTTGTCCATTTCTGCGCAATGTTATTTGTGGCTGACCGTAGAGTGTTTCCTTTATTAACTATACTATTTCTCATACAGACTCTAACTCATGTACACTCACGATCACTACTTTCTGCTCAGGGTGGCCCCTTCCTACCCCTACATACCCAGGGAAGACAGGAGGGGAGGACGAAACGAGCTCCACCCGCCTCTACCCCTTCTCCCAACCCTCCCCCATCCTTCTACCCCACCCAGCCCCCTGCTCTTCTTTTTTAAATGGTAGTTACATCTCAAGCTAACCTCATACTTTACACTCATAGTCACATTATTAATACACAAACAAAACAACAGTATATGTAAAAGGTATATAATATAACTATGAAAACACTGCAGCAAGAAATTAATGCATTATAACGTTGACAGTAAAACAAAAACGTTATCAATGTCCATCACAGGCTTCATACCTTGGGTGTTTGCGTGCGTGTGTGTCTGTGTCTGCGTGTTTGTGTGTGTCTGTCTGTGTTTTTCGGCGCGCGTGCGTGCGTGCGTGCGTGCGTGTGTGTGTGTGTGTGTGTGTGTGTGTGTGTGTGTGTGTGTGTGTGTGTGTGTGTGTGTGTGTGTGTGTGTGTGTGTGTGTGTGTGTGTGTGTGTTTGCAAAGCAGTGCACCCATCATATGAGGCCTGAGGTGGCCGTTGTAAATGCTTTTGTTTTACTGTCAACGTCCTAATGCATTAATATCTTGCTGCAGCGTGTTGATAGCTATATACTTTTAACCTATCCCAGTGTTCTATGTTTGTATTAGTAGTGGGACCAAGAGTGTTAAGCAAGAAATCAGCTTGAGATGCAACTACCCGTTAAGAATGACGGGTGGGGTGGGGGTGTTGGGTAGGTGTATGGGGGTGAGTCGGGAGCAGGGGTAGTGGCGGGTGGAGCTGTTTTGTCCCCCTCTCCCCTGTTCCCTGGGTATACAGGTGCACAGCAGGTAGGGGGCAGCCCTGGGCAGATATTAGTGATCGTGAGTGTACTATGTGGCCAGTAGTAATATATTGTATCTACATATCATTCTATTGCCATCATTCTGTCTGCCTTTTTTCCATTCCTTCACTCCCTTCTAATTTGTAATCTGCATAACTAAAAGCACGCGATGTTTACTCTCAGTTAATTTTGGAAACGAGCGGCCCGGCCCGACCCGACCACGACGCTAAGAACAAGCTAATAACTTTACTCCTATGTGGAGTTTAGCTGGAATTCTGCATGTGATACATTCATTCATTGATACATTCATTCAGTAAGTTTGTTATCAACTAAAAACTCACCCATCAAGACGTAGGAAAGCCTTGGAATCTCATATTTTCCTGTTGTGCTCTAGCTGGTGAACGCCTCAGTTACGAAATCAAAGTTAAAAAGATATTCCGTCGTAACACTGGGGTTTTTGGCATTTATCGGAGATTCGATCTATAATTTTACATTAACATTTTTGCAATGATTTGATGGTGAAATCACCAAGAGAAAACATCCCATTTCTGGCTTTAACCATCTCGTCAATAACCAAGTGTTTATCGTATCATTTTCGTCGACACGGCAGGTTGGCAGCGGAGATTGTATTGCAGAATTAACCATTGTGCGTGTGATGAATGCTACGGCGCCTCGCTTTACACCAGCACTCGCATACCTTAGGAACCTATGTTGCTCAAACAAACCCTGAGCTGTAGTAAGAACTTCGTTTTTCTTTGTTTCATACTATTTCCTCCACAATACTCAATAAACGAATCTAAATTTAATCAACAGATGAAAACCATCCAGGGGGGAAATAATCATCCAGGGGAAACGCCCTGTTTCTTACTTCCATCTTGCGATTGATAGTCAACAATTTGCATTGGTTCGTTTAAACTACCCCAGCCTTTGCGAATATTCCGCGTGGTTGGTACGATGCGATGCTTCTATTATGCGGTAGCAAAGCTGAAAACAACACGTGTGAGTTTCTTTCGTGGTAAGTCTATGCACTGTTGAATATTCAGACCTCATTGATGTTACCATGGAAGCAACATAACCAAAGTTCTTGAAATAACAAACTTGATAATCCTGTCTCCCTATATCAGAGGGAAATTGTGATAACATGGCGCTTGCTCGCTCGTCACACACTCACAAAGCACACTTTACTGGCTTAGTAACTGCAAATCATAACCATTCACCCCGGGTACGACATTCTTTATTCGTTCGTAATATTACCAGACGATTATACTCAGCATTGGAGAACCCTAGTCCTTAGGGGATCAGTGAAGGCTATATCTGACCTCACTAGTTCGAAAAGTTTATCTTAAAGCTGCATATAAAGGTCTGTAAGTGCCAAAAGCAAAATAAAAGTATGCCATCAGACTGAGGGGGTTAAGAATGACTGCAACTCACAGCTGTTATGTAATGGCTATTGAACCGTAATTTCTGAAGCCCTGAATAACAATGCAGACACAACAAAGGACAATAATGGATATGAGTGGAGCATATCATTATGGTCAATGACCTGACATTTATGGAATATATTGCTGTTTCAGAGATTACACTTTTGTCCAGTTTCTTTAGGCAGGACGACAGTAAATATGCTTCAATAAACTGAATGTGTATTGCTTTACGCTGCTGAAGCTTAAAATTTCACTTATAAGTATGATATTCTATCTCTAAAGCTTCTCCAGGATATGTTACGAAAAATGAACTCATACTCTCTGCCTCCCGATTACACTGAAAAACTTCCATAAATATCTTCTCTTACATAATCAGTGCTTAGAATTGCGCTTACTGTATGAAATCGTATTATTAAAGCTATTAATTTTCTCTACCTTGACATACTTTTATTCTGGGGCTGGAGACGCTGTTATCCTGCGTAAAGATAAGCAGATGCAACTCCTGCCTAAGAACCGAATATCCTTACCCAACCCTGTTTTATGCTAGGAGGACCCCGGACCCCGCTTCTGCCTGGAGGAGTTCTGCCTCCAGCATCTGCTCCCTGTGCCGTTTTTTATACACAGGGAAAGTGACTCTCCAATGGTCATTTCTCTCTTCATCAAATAAGCCTAAACCATTAAAAGCTATCCCAGGCCCAAAACACGACACATCTGCCCAGTTTGCACCGTACCCATCAAAAACACTTCAGAACCCATGGATCTGTTAGATGTAGTTCTTGCAGAAAATGGATCCACACCACAAGCACTATACTTACAAATAGCAGACAACACCATAGCACATGGATGTGTGATAGGTGCAACACATTCGCAGACACTGCTCCTGTCATGTCACACGCAGTCCCACAGCCCCTCCAGTAACCTCCCTACTCACAGAGCCTCTGCCACCACAACCCGGCTTGTGTACACAAACACTACAACTACAGTACAGACCAGCACTAGAACACATCTCCTCGAACATGCAGCATAGACATATAATAACTAAATGTCGATGTCCTCGGCAGGAAACACAAACTGAGACTTTCACGATCACAACATGCACATTGCACTCTTACAAGAAACAAAGCTCATAGGCACACAGTAATTTGAGACAAGTCAATATTCACACATCCGTACAGACAGATCTGATGGCCTTGAGGAGGCCTTATCACTTACACATCCATCCTCTGCAAAGGTACAACGCAGAAAACATAAGCGCTTTTCCTGAATGACGGCACATTAGAAATAGTAACTTAGTGTCATCTCTGGTCACAAACAAGAAGTCAATATATTTAACACATACATTCCGGCTGACCCTTATCACACCGTACCGGCGCAATTCAAACCCTTATTCATCTTCCTAATGCAGTTTTCTACCTCTGGGATTGCTGGGAACTTCAATAAAATTCTGCCTGGTAAGAACACAGTGAAAACAATCGCTAGGGCCTACGTGTTGCCTCACCGTCCAACATGTACATCCATGATCACTTCCACATGGTACAGATAGCGTTACCAATCCATTTCCTCCGCGAGTGCGAACCCAGCGTTTGTCGACTCATGTTTCTAGCTGGCAGTGGTTAGGGGGAGAGGGCAGCTGGGGATGTATAGGATCGAGGGGGAAGGGGGAGGGTAGAGGGGTAGCTGTGCATGGAGCCCGACGGAAATAAGTAGAACAGTTGGACTGGAAAAAAGGAATGATTTAGCTACACCGTAATGCTAAACACACCAACGATTACCTAAGATAAATATGATTATCGAGTAAAACATCTGTTACAATTTATTGGGAAGATAAACAGATAATGCTGCACAGTATAAGCTCTGCTTAACTATGCACACATACTTTCAAACGCAAGCATACATGCACACACACATACACTCATACATACATTCGCATCCACACACTCAAACACACTCAGTTACACCTTTACTTACACACACACACACACACACACACACACACACACACACACACACACACACACACACACACACACACACCAATATCTAAGGGCCAGACATTTGACTTTGCCCTGTGCTCTTGACCTTCGACGGATTCTTTTCAAAATCGTCTTACTTCATTCATGTGTAAACCTTGACTCTACCACCAACTATCGTTCAGATCAGATCAAAACCATATCAGTTGACTTTGCCCAGTGACCTAGATTTTGACATTTTTCCTGTGACCTTGACCTTTGACTGATTTTTTTTTTTTTTTTTTTTTTTCATCCTGAACCCTTCCACAAGGTTAGTCTACGTCAGAAACAAACTGTTTCAAATGGCTTAGTCATGTGACCTTCATCATTGACCTATTGTTATTAAAAAAAAAAGTTAACCTCTTGGGTATTCAGATCAAACTTTTATAGTTAATTCACACACAGACTCACGGGTTAGAATTGCACCTTGCCCTGCACCTCGGGCCTCAGAGTGAACGTTATCACTGAATCCCGTGTGCGGTACACATGAGTATTGTACAAAAAGTATGCTGAGTATACGAACTGAATACTTTGTGTGTGTGTGTGTGTGTGTGTGTGTGTGTGTGTGTGTGTGTGTGTGTGTGTGTGTGTGTGTGTGTGTGTGTGTGTGTGTGTGTGTGTGTGTGTGTGTGTGTGTGTGTGTGTGTGTGTGTGTGTGTTTAGAACTGGGCCTGAGCCATACCAGGGAGGGAAGGAGCCAGACAACGTGTGAGGGAGCACTGAACTGAAAAACATGGGGGGAAGAAGAGGAAGCACGGGAGGGTGAAGGGGAGAAAAGAAAGACACGAGACGAGAGAGAGAGAGAGAGAGAGAGAGAGAGAGAGAGAGAGAGAGAGAGAGACGCCTCTCAGAGCACTACACATGGTCTTGCTTCGCATGTCGCGGGTGTAATTAATCTTGGATATACATAATAATTACAGAAAGGCTGACCTGCTACATATAAGATGCAAAGCAACATGTAGGCAGCTCCTTACTGTTCTGTAGGTACTTGAATTATGGGTGTCCATGCACTCTGTTATATGTGAATATTAGAGGATCAAGGACGGGTGAAGCTCTGAGTGCCGCACGACAAGTCATCGAATGATCGACATAATTTCAGGTGGGTATTTTTCCTTACACATTAAATATACAGGTTAAGGAATTATCAAGCCTAATAATTACAGATTTTCTTCGTTCTCCCTTTTCTACATGAGCTCTATTTCAGTCATTGCAGTCGTCCAGTCAATGAACAATTTCAGTCCAGATAAAGGTCAACACCTGCTGAGTTGTGGTGTCAGTGGTGGTAGTGAATCTTAGTTTCAGGTGATTTATACTCTCCATTGTTTATGTATGTCTGTACAGATATGTATGGTATTGTAAATAGTCTTTCAACTATATAGTTCAAATAATTTCGGGACTGGTGCACTCAAGGAGTGTGGCAAAATATCTTCCTTAAAAATTAACCCGAGGCTTAAGAGAGTACACGGAAACGTGAAGAGTTGCTCTACGTATTGCAACTTCCTTTTATCGAATATTTTTTTTCAATATATATATATATATATTTACGCAGTGAAGTATGGTCGCCCTAAATCGAAACCTTATTTACGTGCAAACAATTATTATAAGCATTAACATCAAGCTCATATGTCATTTTTAACTAGGCTGTAGGCAAAGGGGAAGGGAAATTGCTACTGATGTCTTCTATCATCCTTACACCAACGCTTCCCATGTCTGATCCTCCTCGTCCTCTCCAACTCCCCTCCCCCCCCCTACACACATCGCACCCAAACTTAACACCGGGCATTACTCGCCTAGCATAATAACGCAACTCACTCAAACACTTTCTCTCTCTCTCTCACTCTCCCTGACCTATGTGGAGGCGTGTTTTTCGAGCTGTTCCCCAGCCCCCTTCTAAGACTGCACCTGTCCTACGAGTCTCCTGCTGCTTGTGTTCTAAGGATTTCATAACAGACTTCATGGTGAAAGAGGAAAGTGGGTATACAATCTGTTTGTTTTGTGATTTAATGAGTAGGCTTGGTTCAGAAATGAGGAAAAACAGTGTGGCAATTGACGTGTTAAGTGAGATTGAAAGGTTGGGAGAATAATGCTGGAATGGTGACTGCTAAGGCAGTGTATGTAGAGGTAGCGGAGGCAGAAGTGTCAGGCAAGGTAGGCAAAGTAAAACACTGGTTTTCAATCTTTTTTGGTAATAGGATACACTATTCATCATTTTTTTTTTTTTTTTTTTTTTTTTTTTACGACAACAGTGTGCGTCTCACACGCTGGTGGGCGGGGGTTCGCCTCCCGCCAGGGTTGTAAAAACTTTGGGAAGCGTTCATCAAGCCACTGACCACTTTGGCGGACACAGGGGATGCTGTGGTTGAACCAGTGTCGCATAATAGTATGTTTGCACCCAGTCGGCTTAAGGCAGGCCGATTACACTTGGTGCACAGACTACACACACATCCAAAGCCACTCCAACACTACAATTACACTCACAAGCACTTCTCACCCTACATACAGTCTCTACCAGACAGCCTAAGCCACTGGGTAGAGATACATTGGCTGTATCGTCCCTGCTTCGGTAGGGATAGGCCGATCTTGCAGTGGACCTCAATGGCTGATGATATATATATATATATATATATACATATATATATATATATATATATATATACATATATATGTATGTATGTATGTATCCTATAGAATTAATATGAAAATTACATTACTAACACACTTAGTTAGTGAGACACGTGAGCCAAACTGGATTTGCATATCCGCCGTATATTAGGAGGAAAAGTGGACAAACTACACGCCCAGCAGTCCACTATGAGGTTGCTTACATTAACGAGACTGACGATCATTTATCATCAGTCACTCTAGATAAAGAAAAATAACTTTGCACAACAGTTTGACTGAACAAATCCTTTATTTTCAGCAATTTTTTGTGGTACACTAAGGATATGATGGCGGCACACCAGTGTGCCGCGACACAGTTTGAGAACCACTGACTTATGTACTAAGCTAGTTGAGGTTGAGACCAGGGTAGATGACAATATTGGCTTATAGCCAGTCATCAGAGGGTGCAAAGCTAAGGCAAGTAACACTGACTATTAGGAACAGGTGTCAGATATTAGAGGATGAAGTGCAGCATGGGCCTAGCCTCATACGTGTTGGGGATTAGTTAATTAGGCATCAGAAGAAGGAGTTTTGTGTCAAGGGTTCTAGAAGGACGCGTTTTCACTTTCTCGGGTGTAGGATACAGGACGTGACGGAGAGTTGATGATATAGTCGACAACGCTCAGAGGATGCGATGTTTGTAACTGTGGTAGGGAATAATAATGTCGCTTCAGGAAGGTCAGAGGAGACACAATGGATCTATAAGGATCTTACTGGGAGGTTCATGGAACGTCGTAGGAAGTTAGTTTCCTGTGGTCTGTTACCCAGATTTGATGATAGTCCTGTGATCCTGAGCTGAATGATAGGAGTCAGTAGTAGGCTAGAAGGTCTGTGTAGAAAGGAGGGTGTGATGTGTGTTGGTGTTTGGGACAATTTTAGTAGTGACAGGAGCTTGTATGATAAAGTTGGCCTTCACCTCAATAGGGTAGGAAAAGCTAGGTTAGGCAGGATTCTAGATGACAGTGTTAGGCATGCTTTAGACTGTGACAAAGAGGTGGAAATAGGGACAGTCAATGATGCAGCTGTTAATAGATCAGTCCCTGAGGCCAATGGGGGTAAGGTAAGCGAGGTGAGATCAGGTCCTCAGGAGCGTCGGGTAGATCTGGCATCACCTCAGAGGCAAGCAGACAGTCAGGGGAGTTGTGGGGAGGGAGGGAGTGCCAGGTCAGTGGTTTGTAGGAGTGCTACCATATTGACTGAGGATTAAAATGAATAAACAGGCCTAATTTTAGTGTGCCCCACAGCCATACAAAATCCGGCCATACTATAAAAATTATGTACTGTACATGGATCCGAAAATATTATTTCAAAGCAAGATGACATAACTACTTATGCAAGTGTCGAAAATCCTGACATACAGTACAGTAATTATGATTACAAAATCGTGATTGGAAACGTATAGCCACGAAACTATGAAATATATGAAAAATCGCGACTGTACAAAACCGGTGAGGGAATTTTGATATATATTAAAAAACACACACACACACACAAATGCGACACAGATGAGTAAACTGGACGTTGAAATATACGGTTCTTTGTATGAAATTTTACAAAGTGTGATAAACTCAATGTTTTCAGTGTAATACGCGTATACAGACCGGCCAAGCTGGACGAGGAAAACGATGAATTAATGGACGACGGATTAAAATAGTCATTATAAAAAAAAGAAGATGGAGTTATTTGTGGGCTTCAGTAATAATAATCAAAATACTGAATGGAAAAAAGCAGACAAAGAAGGCAACAGGCTAGAACTGGTAGATGATGTATTGTTAAGCCAGTGAATATACCGATGGTTGGTAATAATATACTCGACTTTGCCCACGCAAGAGGCAGTGACTTAATAAATCTGTGTGATGCTAAGAAGAATTATAGTAACAGCGATCATAATATCATTAGACTTGAAGTTAACATAAATTGTAAGACGATTATAAATAGCCTTTACTGTCTAGCTGTAAAGAATTTAACTTCGATAACATGAGAAGCGACATTTCCAACACCAGCTAGACTGTTACTGCAGGTGGATAACATTAAAGAAATGTGGGAAATATTCACAGATCAACTGATGTTAACTGAAGAAATAATCACAATAACTGCCTAAACCAGTCTGGATGTCGAAGAATACGGAAGAAATCATCGGTCGCAGTCGAAGAGCATATAAAAAATAAAACCTACAGGAAATCACGATGGCAAAACC
>NC_137008.1:35840773-35920773 GCF_032717465.1 Coenobita brevimanus | reverse complement strand
TATTAATAAATGCAAAGTGCTAAACATTGGCAGTATAAATGTAAGAGCTAGTTATAGCATGAGTAATGTTCAACTTGATAGGGTAAATCATGAAAAAGACTTAGGAGTTATAATAACAAACGATTTGAAACCAAGTAAACAATGCACAAAAGCTGTAAAAAAAAAAAAAGCTAATAAATCGATTGGATTCATCGGCAGAGCATTTGTCTATAAATCCAATAATATCGTCCTCACTTTGTATAATTCCTTAGTACGCCCACACTTGGAGTATTGCGTTCAGTTTTGGTCACCGTATTATAAAAAGGATATGGAAAAGCATGAAAGAGTGCAGCGAAGGATGACAAATATGATACCTAGACTGAGAAATAAACCGTACGAGGAACACTTAGATGCTCTGAATTTATTTACCTGAACTAAATGGAGGTTATGAGGAGATCTAATTTAAGTATTCAAAATATTCAAAGGACATGATAACATGGCTGTTGATAAATACTTCACAGTTGATCACTCGAATTATACTAGAGGCAATGAGTATAAAATAATTGGCAAACGATTCCAGTTGCATGAAGCTAAGCATTTCTTCTTCAATAGTGTTGTAAATATATATAGTAAAATGGGGTGAAAAAAATGCAAAATGGAAAACTTTGCTTTTCACAGAGATATGGTTCAGCATTTTGGTATAACTTGGTTCATTATATTCATTTGACAGTATTACGTAAGATATCAACTTGTCTTAAGCCAAGGTCACATAGCTTTTTTAATATGAATATTTTTTGGTCATTTTTTCTTCACCTGAAATGAGATAAAAAAAAAAAATCATGATGGGAAGAGAAAAAATCATATTTATTTTGCTCAAAATAGATGTTTTACAATGAATGCCCATACATATTCATAAAGAAAATGATTGATACATCATATTTGAGCATTGCCAAATTAATATTAAAACATTTATATACTCTTCAGTAATATATACACCAGCAACCTGTTAATTTCTTTTTTTACAAAACAAAGAAGTTAATCAATGAAGGCCGATACCTTTCTATAATGAAAATAACTATTTCACATTTGTGCATCACCAACTTAAATTAAAGCATGTATTCTTCATTGTTACAAAAATTACTTGTTCATAATTAGTTTCCTTACAAGACAAAGAAGTTTAACAAAATTTTTCTTTCTTTCATGTAGCTAAATCAAAACTCCTTCAATAAATTTTGATATGACTGTGAATTTGCCTTCAAATTCTTTTCAATATCCTTCAGACGGGCCAATGCCATGTCATCTGGGAATCTAAAAATATTTTTCATTATCCTGGGCACTTCTGGTCCATAGAATATGTATTCTGTGTCCACAATATCAATATCTTTCTTCATGTTCCGCTCAATCCATGTCCACTCCTTTGGGTCACTCGAAATATTTTTTTTCTGAAAGCAGTCAGTTTCTACTCTGATCACTGGACCATCATTATCATCAGCAAAGGTTTTAACTATCTTTCCCCAGAAGTAAATCATACGTGGCTCAGTGTAATATACTGCGTAGCACTTTCCAACTGAGTCATCTGTTATTACAGGAGTGTCTGATGGAACTGCCTTGTGTGCCTGTACTTCATCTTCACATTCAATTTCACTTTCATCTTTGTCTAGAGTAAAACTGACATCATCAGCAGAATCACTTTCCATTTCTTCCATCTCTTCTTCACTTGTGGTCTCGGAGAGTGGTTCAGGGTCCCTATTTTCCTTGGCACTCTGTTATACTTCCATTTCTTCAGTGTTTCATGCCCCGTCATTTCCTTTCTACAGTCCTCTTGCGTAATGATTTGGCTATGCATACTAATTTTTCTTCTTGCAACATGTGTCGTTCCACCTCCTCCCCTACGGTGCAAAACTTCTAAAGTAGTTTCCTTTTCCTCTTCCAAAAGGATATTGAACTTCATTCCTACAGGAGCCCTGGCCTGGATTTCATAAACAAGAGTCTTCCAGCTTAAATGCTTGGCATACAATGCACCTCGTTTGCACTGGTTGCTCTAATGGAGGCGCCATCCTTTACTTCCTGCACAGCAAGTTCAATTGTTGCCTTCGTATATGGCTTCTCAACCTTTCTATATGTCCTAGGCATCGTGACTCCTTACTGGCTACTGATCATGCAGCATCTGTGAACAAGGGACAGAGTCATCCGAGAAGCATGTTTCAACAAGATAGATCGACTGCCACTCACACACCACATAATCACTAACATGTTTGAACACGTGTGACACAGAAACCTATGGGGTAATATAAAACCAAGATGGGGTGAGAAATAATCAGTCTTGGGGGGGAAAAAATCATGTGTGGGGTAAGAAAAAATATGAATACCTGATCTTTTCTTATCCCATGTAAGCATACCTCTATGGCGTAAAAGAAACTCACCCCCTCCCCCTGGGGGAGGGGGGGAGGGGTAGGGGAGTGCTACTGGAGGACTAGTAGGGTCCTCCTGATTTCTTTTTACCCCAAACTGAGCTCGTCACAGTTCTTGAGGGAAGATGAAACCAAAGTTTATACATGCCACTAAAAAGTTTTGCTGAACTTTTTTTTCATGTTTTTTCGTAAAATGTGTTCACACCATACATGTATAAGACAAATTTTATGATTTATATATGAAATCAATTGTACAAAAGTATACTATTTATATGTGGCATAAGCACATCAACTGCTTTGATAGAGTAGCAGATATGGAGTGATTTGTTCTTACCCCACTAACCCCTAGATTTTTTCTTTCCCCATTGAAATTAATTGCCCTCCAATGTAGTAAATTGTAATACAGTACTAACCTTTAAAGGTCGTCTCGATAAGTATTTGTCGTCTAACCCCCAGCTTAATGTGTTTACTCCTGAATAAAACACTTGTTTATGCATAGTTTTTATATTATTTTATCTTATTTTATTTTATTATTTTAGAGCCTGGATCAATTTATTAAAGGCAAATACTGTATAGTATATGCACAGATGGCCCTGAGTTAATGGTCAATACTCATACATTCGACCTGTGATGGGCTATGGATCACAGAGGGTCCCTGGTAGTTAACTGACTACCATCGGGATTTTTTAAATGTACCAGGGGTCACTGCTTCAGGAGGTGACTTGTGTGCTTGTCCCGCATGGAAAAGCTCCTAGTCTCAGTGGAATGAACGGAGCTGGGGCCTGATTGACTGTTGCCTACCGTAATAGAGCCAGGCAAGGCTGCCGCACCACCCCTGCACATCCACACTGTGCACTGTGCAATTTCCGCGCTGTGTCCGGAGACGTCCCGTTAACTCAAATACCCGTACATGTTGTCATGCGTTATTTATTATTCGATTCTTCATTTTACTTTACTACTTTCTTTTTCAGGTTATTCATATATGTAGCTTATAGATAAAGTATTACAGGAAATAACTTTTCCATTTCAGTCTTTCCGATGAAAATTCCATGTCAGTTTTTCCATGCTGCATGGTGGTTTTTCTCACTTTTTCTTACCAGTTTTAACTGGAGGGTTGGAGGCGGGGGCAGCCTTCTTGCTTTACTATCCTTATCCTTCAGCATGTAGAGTTAGATCTTGTAGTCATAGTCTACTCTGTAACAAACAGCCTCGAAAGGACCAGAAAGTCCGTTGTTGTTTGCTCTTCATTGTACTCCTTTGTGTGTGTGTGTGTGTGTGTGTGTGTTCATTCCATCTATATATTCTGCTTGTATAAATATTTTCCCAGATAATTATAGAATTAGTGTTATTATCAGAAATTAAATTAATGTAGGCTATACATTTGAGTGTTTATGGTGAGTTCTGCTTACACCAGAAGAGAGAAGTGTCATGTGAGATTGACCAGTGGTACCAGAGGATGACAGAATGATGTAACATTAATAACTGTTGTACAGGTATACGTTACGCAAAGAAGAAGGAGAGGCGGTAGTTGGAAGACGTTCACTCGCTCCCGGGACATCACGAGAGCGAGACTTAGGCCAGTAACTATCTAAGTGTCCTTGGGTGAGCTGAGTTGCTAGTGGGTGATGGGCCTGGGTGGGACGAGTACGCCTTAATATGATGGGTATTGTATAAGGGGCATTGTGTGGGATGGATCAAGAGGCATGAGATAAGGATGGGATAAAATCCACTTGCTGAAATATCCATTGCAGGTTTAATGGTATGGGCGTTGTGATGGACTTATTTAAAGTTTTCTTCAATCAGAGCATTATCAAAAATAATAAAAAAATGAATGTTCACACGGACCACTCTCATATACCTTGCTTCTCACAACACAGGTAAAAACAGAGTTTCTTTGGTAACCTACCTAACTAGGAACTACTATGACATGAAACTGTGAATACCAACAGCCCATCAACTCTAGGAATATGCGATCTAGCAACTGAACACACCGAATTTCTGTTTCATGAGGAACAAAAGTTGATGCTACTGGCCTTTAAGTTAATGTTACTTGTATTCTTAAACTCTTCCGGAAATTGATAAAACTTTAAGGCTGTGAGTTTGTGATGATGGAGTGGTTTGATCATATCGTTTGAGATCGATTGCTACTTTGTATGGGGATAATTTTTAGGGACTGTCAGTGGTTAAAGTTGCCACTACTTATCATTGAGTTATCGACCTAATTCATTACCATCTTTGTGAAAATATTTTGAGTGAGTGCGTTAATATGTCCCATCATATGTTCTCATTGTGTTCGCTGCACCTTTTCCAGCGCTTATTCCTTAGACTAAGCAGTTCTATGCAGCTGGAGCAGAAAATTGAAGTCATTTTGCCCTTCACCAAATATAACTGGAAAGACCCTGGAGTTCACAGACATAGAGCAATGGGATTGTATGTTTAGAGGACAGGAAGCGATGGTAGACCAGAGTTTGGTAAGGTGATGGTTAAGAACTGGGAGTGGAGGAAGAGTGTGAAGGATGTGGCAGAAGTGAATGGATGGCAGAGAGGGAAGGACAATGGAACACAGTAAAAGAAAATAATAGAGAGAAAGGAAGCAGGGGTTCAAGAGCACTGGGATGATAGTTAAGCAGACGATGCGAAAGAGAATTAGGAGGAAAGGGTGTAATGGAAGGCTCGAGCGTTCAATTACTGGCTCAGTAGCTACGCCAAATGAATACAGTTTTTAGCAACATTAATTAGACAGTTTATGTCAACGAGCATAATGATGGTTAAATCAATTTGTAGTTGTTCTTGTACATAATGATCCTGAGGCAAAAATAGTAAGATTGTATATATACTTCCAGCAAAGCAGTTTGACAATTACTTCTTCAATACTCAGGGCTTACTGATACATCGTTGTTAGTAATTGGTAGGCTATCTAAGGCACTCCAATAGTAAGGCTCTTTGTATCCCACAACAGCTGCTGGTCCACTGGTAGATTATGGCGTGAATGGTTCTCATGCACCTTTGCATAATATACTCAAGGCTCGCTCAATATCCTTACCGGTTGCGCAAAATTCGACAAAGCTATAATTTCTGATTTATGAATGCTTAATATGAGCGTTAAGTGAACTTGTGTCTTTCTCTTATTCACGTGAACACAAAAGCATTGATCTCATTAAAGATTACTGAGCGGGATCAATGTGTTGGCTGCACAAAGCTCAGGTCCTTGGTGCGGCGGGAGGGTTGGCAGAGCAGGGGTGGCTGCTCAACTACCCCTCAACATGCCACCCTCCCCCTGCACTCCTCACTTCATAACCCGTATGTTTGTCGACCTGTCAAACCCACCGTCATAACCCTTGCTCTTTGTTTCATACGTTAATTAAACAGATTTATGTTCACGCCAAATAACTACAATAATTACTTATTATTACGCTGAACAATCTGCAGCAACTCCTCCGTTGTGGAGAAGCACCACTACTACCAAAATCTCTATGAAATACATCTATGAAATGACGTAATTTGTCATTAATTCTTGATATCATCGGGCGACTTTATTTTGCATGGGAAAGACCTTGCATTAACCCCATCTCTGTTATGGGATACTCTTAAACCAAAAATAGTCATCTGGTAGAGGCAGCAAAAATAAAGATAAACAAAGACGTTATCGTACCGAAAGAATTGAACTCCATATTACGTTGAAGGGAATAACGCAGGTCGTCCAGACGCCAGAAACACGCCACCGTCACCACAGTCGCTCACTCCATACCAGGTGCTCGCTCCTGTCCCTGGCTGTTTCCGGCGTGAGGTAACGGAGTGGGCGGGGGCATCCATAGCTCACCGGCCAAGTGTCACAATTATCATGGGAAATATTGCTTGGCCAGGAATTTATCAGCGTCGAATGGTATTGGATTATGCGTTTCAGGACTGTGATTATGGAAGGAAGGGCGGGGGAAGGCAGGCGGATCAGGGGATGAGAGGGTAAGGGTGGTGGGCGAGGAGCAGCACGGCTGGGGGAAAGGGAAGTGCAAGAGGTGGTGGGGGAGTGCGGGGTGGAGGAGGAGTGAGAGGTGGTGGAGGAGTGCGGGGTGGTGGGGGAGTGAGAGGTGGTGGGGGAGTGAGAGGTGTTGGCGGAGTGAGAGATGGTGTCGGAGTGAAGGGTTGTGGGGGAGTGAAGGGTGGTAGGTGAGTGTGAGGTTGTGGGGGAAAGAGATGTGATGGGGGAGTGAGAGGTGGTGGGGGAGTGAAGGGTGGTGGGGGAGTGAGAGGTGGTGGGGGAGTGAAGGGTGGTGGGGGAGTGAGAGGTGGTGGGGGAGTGAGAGGTGGTGGGGGAGTGAGAGGTGGTGGGGGAATGAGAGGTGGTGGGGGAGTGAGAGGTGGTGGGGAAGTGAGAGGTGCTGGGTGAATATGTAAGATACAGTGGGTGTGTGAGAGCATACTGTAAGGAGTGTGTGTGTGTGTGTGTGTGTGTGTGTGTTTGAGAGAGAGAGAGAGAGAGAGAGAGAGAGAGAGAGGAGGAGGAGGAGGAGGAGGAGGAGGAGGAGGAGGAGGAGGAGAAGAAGAAGATGAAAGGGGAGGAGGAGAAGGAGGAAAGAAAGAAAGGAGAATGAGGCAAGCAAGTGGAGAATTAAGGATAAACAAAAGATGATGGGCAATAGAGAAGGATGTAAGTGAAAGAAAGGAAAAGAGTAAGAAAGACTGTGGGTAAGGTGGAGCATAGGTGCAGAAACGAACGTAATTGAGAGGAAATCTGAATAAGGAAAAGTGAAGAGTATGGGAAAGGTTATGGAGATGTAAGATTTAATGAATAGAGTGAGATAGTGGACCACACATACAAAAGAAAAGAATGCTTGGAAATATAAAAATAAAATGGAAAATTTAAACCTGAGAGAAATGAGTAAATGCAAGTGCATGTCTGAAATTAATCAAACAAAACAAAAGAAGGATAGGGCAGAGACAACGTAAGGAAAGTACTGTAAGTAAAAGAAGTGCAATTACTGTATGTGAGTGCAAAGAAGGTGAGTAACTAAGGATGGAATGAACAGTGAGTGAGAAATAACAGAGGATATAGGCAATCAGGAGGATGGGCAAATTAAAGGGTTAGGATGTAAAAGAATAAAAGAAAATAAGAGGGGGTGAATAACTCAGAGAATGAATGAATGGGAGGGTGAATTAATGAATAGGGAGCAGGCAGTACTGAGGTGAGCAAATGAAAGGTCAGGTGGCAAGGAAATAGATGCTCACAAGGGAAGTGGAAATCTATATTAAAAGAAGGAAATTTAGTGCTTCGAATCGTGTGTGTGTGTGTGTGTGTGTGTGTGTGTGTGTGTGTGTGTGTGTGCTTTTATGCATGGCTGTATTTTTCATCTTTTTTTTTTAATAATAGAACAGAGGAAGGAAAAACAAAGAGATAAAAAAAAATCCATACACCAGATTACTGGAGTCCTCCATTCATATCAAACCTGTAACAGTTGGACTTGAACAGCTACAGGTTGAAGATTTGGGGGAAACAATTCCTGGGAAGCGAGTTCCAAAGAGATGCAGTTCGGGGAATGAAAGATTCCTGATAGGCAGAAGTTCTGCAATGTGGCAGTGTGACATTTTAGTCATGAGCACTACCAGATGCCCGTGTAACACAGGGGAAGGCATGGAGACATGGTACAATTGGTGCAACTTCGTCTGAGCATTTGCAATAGAAGTATCTGTAAAATAATGCAAGGCAGGCAACATTCCTTCTTACCTGTAGGGGAGGTAGTTTATTTGTAATAGCAGGGTTATTAATAATTCTAACAGCTTTATTCTGAATTTTGTCCAGTTGCTTCAGAGCAACCTCCCCACATTCACTCCACAAAGGTGAGCAATATTCTAGCTGAGAGCGCAAATGACTCTTATAAACTATAGCCAACTGCTCGTCAGCGAAGAAGTTACGAAGAATGTACAATAATCCAAGTTTCTCTAAGGGGATTTCAACAAGTGATCTAACATGAGAGGTCCAACTGAGGTCATTGTTATGTGAAATACCGAGAATTACAATACTTTTGGAGACAGAAATATTAGTAGCATTGAAGGTAATATAGGAATCTGGCAAAATCTGCCTATTAGTAAACTGTATATATTTGGTTTTACTAGCATTAAATGAGACAAGGTTATTTGGTCCCCATTCAGTGATCGTGGATGAGTCTTGAATTATGGAGATGGCTGTACTGAGTTGTGAGTTAGAGGTATTAAACTTTGTAAATGGGTTTTTAAGTGTGAATGAACTGTAAAGTGTTGAGTCATCTGCATATGAATGGATGGGATTATGGGTGACAGATAAGAGATCATTAATATGAATTAGGAATAGCGTTGGCACCAGAACTTCACCTTGTGGCACGCTGGCATTAATTGGGTGGAAATTGGAATATACATCATCTACTTTTACTCTTATCTTTCTGTCACTGAGATATGAGGTGATCAGAGGAACAAAACGCGTTAGTCCATAGCAAGGGAGTTTGGATAGTAGGGAATGGTGCCACACTCTGTCAAAAGCTTTAGAAATATCAAGGGCTACTGCATGAGTTTCTCCATGTTGGTCAGTTGATTGATGGATGCTGTGGGGCAGGAGATTAGGCAAATCAATGGTGGATCTTTCGTGGCGAAAACCATGTTGTCTATCACTAATTAATTTATTGGATTCAAGATGTTTAACTATGTCCATATTCATTACGATTTCAAATAGTTTGCCAGGAGAAGATGTGATAGCTATTGGTCTGTAATCAGAGGGGTCAGAGGAACTTCCTTTCTTCGGAACTGAGTGGATATTGGCTTCTTTCCAAGAATTAGGGAATGAAGAAGTACCAATGCATGGTCTGAATAATCTGGCTAGAACAGAAGCAAGTTCTGGGGAACACTTCTTCAAAACAACTGGAGGAATTCCATCTGGACCTGGAGATTTGTTGGATTTTACGTATCTTGTCTGTATTTTAAGTGGTGCAATTTCGGGAGAGTCAAGTTATAGTACTTGGACGTTCTGGCTAACATCCTCTAAGGTAGAGTTTCTGGCAAATGCACTGGCAAAGGATATTCGCTTTACCACGCGGGTCATTTGTTACCGTGTGAAGATTTTAGTGGGGGAATTTGTTACCGTGTGAAGATTTTAGTGGGGGAATTGGTGATTTGTTAAAGTTATTATTGAAAGTATTAAGAGTTGACCAGAATATTCTATTGTCATTAGGACTGTTTTGTAGTTTGGATCCTGGGTTGTGAAGAAAGTTTGACTTAGCGAGATTTATTAATGTTTTGCATGGTTTCTAGTAATTTAAATTGATTGAGCGGTTCAGATGCTTTCGAATTTAAGTAAATTATATGCTAATGACTTTTGGGACGTTGCTCCAGCACAGTTGCTATCAAACCATTTTGGGGAGTCCGATCTTTTAGTGAACTTTTAGCTCGGTATGAACAGTTCCATACATAGAGAGAGAAAAGAAAAGTGATATTTTGCACAGTGGTTGCTTTCCAATGGGACCAGGCTTTAGGCAGGCTGGGGAAATGTCCCATGGGTCCCAGACAACGCCGGGTACTCATGATAGTATTTGTATATGACACAAAATCGTTACGAATAGAGTTTTTGTATATGACAGAATGTATATATACAAAAAACTTGTATGTTTTGTATATGTTAAAATCGGTAGGGAAACTTGATTCCTCATGGGAGGACATGATAGTGATTACAGTACCTCGGCACACCACACCCTAACACCGTTACAATGAACCAACTAACCTCCATAGCTGTACATTCTTCTATCAGCACTATTATCGCACACTGGCACTACACACCACATCCTGAAAACACAATTACTCCCTGATATACGACTACCACATCTTGGCACACCGCCACCACACTCTGGCACACCATCACCACACCCTGAAATTTCAGTAACACACCCTGACTCAGTACCACCACCAAACGCTGACGCACCACTACACCCTAACACACCAACACCACCACACCCTAACACACAACCACCACCACACTCTGACACACCAACACCATTACACTCTTGACACATGGCACCCTGACCCACCGATACCATTACTCCTTAACATAACATCACCAGATGCACACATATGACCGTCACCGCACCCTGACACACCAAGACACCCTGAAACACTAACATCACACATTAACGCACCACCACCACACCCTGACACACCACCAACCTGACCCAACACTGCCACCACCCTGATACACCAAAGAATGATCACACCACTTTAAGGGCAGGGAGAATCACAGTGGGGGCATGTAGGTACTAAAGTAAGAGCAGATCCAGAACAGAAAGACATTAAGAGGACCGGGATCACAGTAAGGATATAGAGAGACCACAGTACAGGCAATGAGAGACCAGAGGAGGGGTACATTGATTTACAGTCAGGGTAATAAGGGGACCACGGTAAGGGAATAGAGGGATCGCAAGCAAAGCATAGAGAATAAGAAAGGGGCCACAGCAAGAGTAGGGAAGGAGGGGTACCGCGGCAGCCTGTGAGTATTTTGGTGTGGGGGTGAGGCTGGTGTTGGCACAGTGTCTGCCCGAGGTGCCAGCCACGCCTCAGGTAATTGCCACGCGACAGACTTATGGCTCTTTGCTCGCCCACCCATGACCACCACAGCCCTCACCAACCCACACCCACCACACCAGCCACACTCACCATACCAGGCACACCCGACACGCCAGCCACACCCACCATACCCGCCATTCACACTACCAGACTCATTACACCCAACACACTCGCCACTCACTCACACAGCCACATCCAACACACTCACTCACCCACCTTCACTCTTCACACCCAACACACCCACTCACCTTCCTTCATTCTTCACACCCAACACACTCACTCGACCACCTTCACTCTTCACACCCAACACACTCACTCACCTTCCTTCACTCTTCACACCCAACACACTCACTCACCCATCATCACTCTTCACACCCAACACACTCTGCGTTTATTGGACCAATCCCACACACTCACCCTACAATCTCACCTGAAACACAGAAGGATGGACATTGCCAGTTCGCTTTACTGCGTGAAAGCTAATCGTTCAATCAATCAGTCAATCACCCAGTCTTTCAATAAATCAGAGTCAGTCAATCAGTCTATCTATCTGTCTACTTACCCAGCAGCTAATCTGTTTACTTCCTGGCGTCGGATCATCTGAGCCGTGGCCTTAGGGGAAAAAAATGTATAACTGCCTTAACTTTATAAGGTTAATGACCCCTATAACCAATCTGACTGCAGAGATAAACATAGATTGGGGTTAAGTGTGCTATAACGTGTAAAACACATCGCCAAAGAAGAATTACTACTTTCTCCAAATTACCTAAATACTATCTTCAGCAAATTTATTTTAACCTTACAATTGGAGCCTACCTGAGTTTCCATTCTTGCAGCTTATTGGTTGTCTTTATGAGGAGAACTCGGTAGGGTGAAGTCAAAGGCTTTTTGTCTCATTAACACTCCTCCTCTTACTGGCTCCCCTCAACCTCTGTCTCTTCGCCGCACTGTTGCCTCTTTATCTTTTTTCTATCGCTACTTCAATGGTCACTGCTTCTCTGAACTGTCTGCTTGCATCCCTCCACTTCTCCGACGGGTGCTTAGCACCCGTCTAGCAACAAACTCTCATTCCTTTTCTGTCCAACTCTTTACTGCAAGGGTTAACCGTTACTCCCAGTCCTTCATTTATGCAACAGGTCAACTCTGGAACTGTCTCCCTCTGTCTGTATTTCCTACTTCCTATGATCTCCAGTCTTTCAAACGCAGTGTGTCCAGCCATCTCGAAATGAACGGATCTTGAATTTGGCTCACTTTTGTATTGTTTTTGTTTTTTTCTTGTAAGGAACTGTTTTGCGGGCTTCTAGCCTTTGGTTCCTTCTTTGCATAAAAAACAAAAACAAAAACAGAAAGCTTGTCATATTTCCATTTCCATCTTTATACTCTGTAGCTGAAATTAACATTAACAGGTAAGTGTTAATCACAAGCGATGACCCAGTGTGGGAAAGTAATAATCAGCATGTAAGACACAGTAGGAAAACGGATATCGGAAAGACACACCCAGTTTATGAACTCAACACTGACTGTCCCGCTCATTCACATATTCCCAGGTTTATGACGTCATCATGCCAAGGACGATGTCTGTGTTTCGAAACCATTTAGCGATCACGATGTTCCATAGTGTCTTTATGCGTAAAACATTGTCTTATAAGCAAGAGAAGCAACCTATAACATCCAATCGTTTCAGTTACAAAAGTATAATGACAGTAGTGCTGTGTAACCGTCATAAATGCGAGATGGTTTGGCTATTTAAATCTAAAAAAAGACATTACTGAGCGGAAGTTCGTGTGACTGTCATAGTCAGTGGTAATAATAACATCATTTACCATTGTCATTTAACGTTACCAGTTATGCAATAAATTTAATCTGGTAACCGAAAAGGGTAAAGTAAGAAGCAGGCTTCTAGGAGCGTAAGCAAGAGAGGGAACGATGGATACTTCCAATGCATCTACTACAAATACAGAACCATAGCATACAAGAATATATATACAAAAACGGCTATGTAAATGCCAATGTCTGCTGATTAAACGAAATCCCACTGATGAATTCTTTGTCACACGGGCGCCGTCATTTTTAATTTCCTATAGAAATTAGTCATTCACAGGTTACTTGTCATGGTTCATAGAATACTATAGATACAAGTCATTTATTTTTTAACCTTTGAAATACGTAAAGATTTGTTTGCACCTCACATACTGTCACAATGAAGAAGTTACCACCAAGAGCAAAACTTGTTGCCAAACTCCAGGCGCACGTCGTAATTTTGGTGTAATATCAGATCCTCTACCGATATTAGGTTTGGATTATTTCAGTTAAGTTAGGATAAGTCAGGTTAAGTTAGGATAGAATAGGATAGATTAGAATAGGTTAGGTTATGACAAATTAGATTAGGTTCACTAAGTTAGGACTTAGCTTAGTATTTGGTCTGATAGATATTCAGGGGTTCTCTAAGATTAGGTTAAGTGGCAGTTCAAGGTGGTTAAAATTATGAGGTCGAGGGGCTTTTAGAAAGAATGATTTCCACCCCAAATTTATGACAATTACACAGCACTATTGGTGCGATACTTTTATTACTGAAAGGACTGGATGTTAGGTTGCTTTCTTTTGCTAACAGAACAATGTGTTCCTCATAAAGACACAAGGAGTTTCATAATGACAACCAATAAGTTGCAAAATTGGAAACTCTTGTAGGTTCTAATTCTATCTATCTATCTATAGCCCGACGCCCTAAATGAAATCACAACAGAAAGACATTAGCCTACTATCCAATGACTATCAATAATGTTGGTATAAATACACACAGATGGATATTAAAGGTGTACTGTGCAAAACAAATCGCTGGAAAGAACTGTTCGGAGTCTCCAAATCTAACAAGAAAACGACCCATAGTCTTCTGTCTCAGCTCTACACATAGAAAAAAGAATTAGTTCAGTGTTCCTTCATGATCCATTTTGGACTTGTTTCATCTTTTTTTTTTTTTTTTTTTTTAATTTCCAATATTAAGTTTAATTGTGTGAACGAGATAAATAGGTGTAATTAACTCCACCATACCGGCAACCGTAAGTAACCACCTCACTATGTTGACGTAGCAAATTGCTACACATATTAATTTAACTAACTACGTATTCACTTTAGTCAGTAGACATACTCTGTATACCTACATTTTCGTCAGTAATCTTTACTGACTGATGGAATCGCGGCCTGCCCTTCAGCAGATTAACTTGCACATCAGTGAGGAACGAGGATTAAACGATCCTGATTCGCTAGAATACACACACACACACACACACACACATATATATATATATATATATATATATATATATATATATATCCAGAGGCACCCACTGCTACCTGGCACGTCCTCATGTGGCGGATAAGGGAAGGCCTTGCAGATGTACGAGGTAATGTCGTAGATGGCGTGGACCGTAGGACTCCTCAGAGATATATAGGGCTGCACCAAAAATACTGAGTTAAGTGGCACAAAAATTACATCTCACCAGAAACTATGTGGCAAGGAGGTGAAATTATCTGCCACAATACCCCCAAGCAAACGTGAATTCTACTCTTAATCATTAGGGCGTTCCTGTTGGATCGTCTACTAAAAGTCCAACTACATTGCCTCCTGTGCTTGCTGGCAGTGTGCCACCGAAAATGAGTTGGCACTGTCTCGGCAAATCAGAGACCGAGACATTAAACAATTTTATATCCATGAAGATCTACAAGTACAATGTAAGAAGCCTTTGAAGATTACAAACTTGATGCCTTAGTGACTGAATTAGAAAACATTAATTGGGGTATAAAAGACCTGAACAAGAACCACAGAAAAGAAGAAAAAATTATTCAGCTCCAAAAGAGCAACCACTTATTTTACTACAGAGGAAGGCAAAATAAAAGAGTTAATGATGCAGGATTCCTAACTAATAGAAACCCTGCAGAGAACATTGTTAAATTCAGCAGTGTATCTGACAGAGCAGCATGGATTATAATTAGACTAGGCAGAAGAAACACTCGGAAAGTAATGCAATGATATGCACCGACATCTCAAAGCTCAGCTGAAGAAACAGAAACATTCTATAGCGGGATCTCCCAGATTACGGAAGAGAAGAAGACCAGATGTACTATATTCATGGGAGACCTCAATGCCAAATTTGGCAAATCAAAAAAACAGAAGAATGTATGGGAAAATTCGGAGTGGGAGAAAAGAATGTCAGAGGTGAAATGGTGGTAAATTTTACTGAAATGTGTAACACGAGAATAAACACATTCTTTCACAAACGAACAGGGATAAATTGGACATGGAGATGACCAAATGGAGAAACAAAGAATAAAATCGATTTTATTGTTGCAGATAAGAATAACTCGAACATAAACGTGACAGTTATCAGCAAAGTAAATTTAGGAAGTGACCATAGAATGGAGCTAGCTTCAATTTCAGAAGTGAAAGAAACTATTCAAAAAGAAAAAAGATATTCCAAATTAAAGAAAAAGGAAACAAACCAGCCTTTCAGTTAGAAATAAAAAACAGATATCAGGCTCTAAGTTATGTATGACACTGATGAGTTGAATGAAAAACTAACAAAACTGCAAAACAGAATCAGCGGAGGTAGCAGGGAAAGCTAATACAACCAAAGTATTCAAAAATGACCCTCGAGCTTGTGAAAAGAAGAAAGGAGATAAAAGTAAAAGCAAAGAAAGATGGAATAGAAAGAACAGAACTAAATAACCTTACCAACAAAAGCCAGAAAGAAGAAAGAAGAGAGAGAAAGATCAGTTCATAGAGGTAATCGAAAAAGGAAAAAAATTAAAACACGTCCGAAGTAAAATGGCAATAGGAAATCAACAAATTGTATCACTGAAAGAGTGAAAGTGGTGAAGTCATTAAATGCATGGATAGGATGATAAGGGAATTAAAGCATAGGATGATGAAGGGAATTAAAGAATTTTACAAAGTTTTGTATACATGAATGATAGCAGTGCCAATAGCTAACATTTCAATTGACACAAGTGAAATACCTGAGGTAACACCAGACGAAGTAAACATCTCTCATAAAGGTATTATAAGATTGTAGGCTTTGAAGGAAGATGAAATAGTAGCAGGTTTACTGTCGGATGCAGGAGTAGAAGCACAAATCAGGCTCTCCCACTTATTTACTAAGTGAATGAAGAAGAAAATTCCCAAAACATCGTGTAATGAACTAGTTATTTTGCTTTACAAGAAAGGCGACTCAAAATTCTTAGTAACTAACCCATTAGCTTAGTACCAATTATTTACAAACTATTCACTACAGTCCTTATGAAGAGAATAAAAAAAAACTTGGAAGAAAACCAACCTCGTGATCAGGTAGGATTCCGAAGCAGGTATTCGACTACTAATCATCTTCACACAATGAATCAGCTTGGTGAGAGAATTACAGAATATAATAAACAACTGTGCTTAGGTTTTGTTGATTACAAAAAGGCTAGCGGAGCACACTGCAATTATAGACATTGTAAAACTGGTCGAAACTGCATATAAAGAGAGAACTGTTACAGTTACAGTAAGTTACATAAGGCTTGGAAAAAATTAAGACTGAGAAGGGCGTTGGTCAGAGACATACCATATCATCAAAATTTTTACAGCATACCTCGAAAGTGTTTTCAGAAAGACGGAGTGGGAGAACAAAGAAGTAAATATAGACAGGAAAAACCCAAACCAATTCAGATTTGCAGATGGCATTGTGTTAAGTTCAGAAACAGCAGAGACATTGAAAGAAATGTTAAATGACCTGAACTAAGAAAGTCTCAAAATAAGGGGTAAAGATAAATCAGAATTAAATTAATGTTTAATCCAACTACACAAAGGAGCGTCATCAGAAGAAGTGAAGGAATTCTTGAGGAAGTCGAGGAGTACAATTACTTGGGGCAAATACTAAAACTAGTGAAAGACCATGATAGCGAACTGAAAAGACACATTAAGAATAGATGGAAAGCTCTCGGTAAACATAGGGACATCATGAAAAGCAGCTTTCCAGTATGTATGAAACAAAAAGTATATAACGAAAGTAAAATCCCAGATATGACGTGCGGTTATGAGACCTGGGAACTGACAAAATCGATGGAAAATCAACTAATCCGCTCTCAAAGAGAAATAGAAAGATCAGTGGTAGGAATGTCTTTGAGAAGCAGGAAAAGATCAGCTTGGGTGAGAAATCAGACTAAATCAAAAACATTACAGAAGGTATAAAAGAACAGACATGGAGGTAGGTAGGTTATGTAGAAAGAATATGGGATAACTGATGGAACAAGAGGCTGACTGGTTGGATTCCAAGAGACTAAGCGTGGCAGAAACATGCCAGGCAGGTGGTGCAGAGATGAGATAGAGAAGTTTGCAGGCAGAACATGGTAGAGATTGGCTCAGTCAAGGAATTCGTGGAAAAGGTTGGTGGAGGCCTTCACTCAGCAGTGGATTTGCAATGGTTGAAGGCGATTATGATGGTGGGGATTTTATATATATATATATATATATATATATATATATATATATATATATATATATATATATATGGTAGGTGGGGATGCTCACCATCCACTCACTCGATGTAGTGCTGCTGTCGGGTGTCTGCCCTTTCCTCTCCTCTATCCTTCTTTCCTTCTATCCTCTTCTGTCTTTCTTTCCTTCACTCTTTCCTTGTCCTTCTGCCTACGGGTGACTTTACACTCCCTCTTCTGCCTTTCTTACCTTCATTCTTTCCTCTTCCTTCTGCCTGTGGGTGACTCTACACTGAGTGGCAAGCCAAATGGCTTCCTGTACACCAGGAAACCATTTACAACGATGGGTGGTAACCATATAACCAAATTTTGGCGCCTGGTGGTTTAGTGGGTAATTATTGCACTCCAATCGGATTGAGCCAGTGAAGGTTTATATCCAAGGGATGGTTGGAGTTTATTGCTCATGTAATGCCACTCAGGGATGAGTGAGGCTGGTCACTCTTATCTTAAATGTCGGGACCAACTGCCTAGCCCCGGGCTCCTACGCTCCTCATGGGGCAATGTAGGTTTGGATGATATATATATATATATATATATATATATATATATATATATATATATATATATATATATATATATATATATATATATATATATATATATCATCATCAGCCGTTTGAGTATCCACTGCAGGACCGGCCTATCCCAACCGAAGTCGGGACGTAGCCAATGTATCTCTACCAAGTGGCTTAGGTTGTCTAGTAGAGATTGTATGTAGGGTGAGAAGTGCTTGTAAGTGTAATTGTAGTGTTGTAGTGGCTTTGGATGTGTGTGTAGTCTGTGAACCAAGTGTAATCGGCCCGTGCAAGCCAACTGGATGCAACCGTTCTTTACAGTATGCGACACTGGTTCAACCACAGCACCCCTTGTGTCCGTCAATGAAGTACGTGGCCTGAAGAACGTTCCCAAAGTTTATTGCCCTGGCGTGGTGCGAACCCTCATTCTTCAGTGTACGAAAATGCACACTTTACGACTGTACCACAGAGGCTTCATACAAATATATATATATGTTGATGGAGGAGAGTGGAATCTGAAGCAGCTGCTGTTTGCAGATGATACTGCACTGGTGACTGATTCAGAGGAGAGATTGTGACAGTTGGTAGAGGAGTTTGGAAGGGTGTGTGAAAGGAGGAAATTGAAAGTAAATGAGAATAAGAGTAAAGTGATGAAGTGTACGAGGTTGATAGATGGTAGGGGGATGAATATAGTTTTGAATGGTGAGATGCTTGAGGAGGTAGATTGTTTTAAATATCTAGGGTCACATGTTGCTGTGGATGGAAGAATAGATGCAGAAGTGAAGTTTAGAATAAATGAAGTAGGAAAGGTGCTGGGAGGAATGAAAAAAGTGTTTAAATGTCGTTCGCTTAGAATGGATGTAAAGAGAAGGCTGTATGAGGGTGTTGTGGTACCGACTGCGTTATATGGGGCTGAAACATGGAATATGGGTGTAGCAGAGAGGAAAAGTTTGAATGTAATGGAGATGAGATGTCTGAGGAGTATGTGTGGAGTGACGCGTATGGATCGAGTGCGAAATGATGAAGTGCGAAGGAGAACTGGAGTTGTTCGGGAGATGGCTGGTAGAGTTGAGCAGAGGGTGTTGCAATGGTTTGGGCATATGGAGAGAATGGATAATGAGCGATTGGTGAAAAAGATAACTAGATCTGATGTGAGAGGTGTAAGACTGAGAGGAAGACCACGAATAGGATGGATGGACAGTGTGAAGAGAGCGCTGGATGCGAGAGGGATGTCCGTTGAGCAAGGAAGAGTGGCTGTGCGTGACAGAAATAAATGGAGAGAAATTGTGAATGAATAAGTGATGACGCAGCCCTGAGGGGATATTCTCCCGCATTTGGTCTGATCAGCTAGTCAGGTCAGGTGCGGGTAAGGGGATGGGTCTGTTATGATGTGGCAGGGGTAAACCAGTTCAGCTGTCGGGCCCTGCTGTGGATGTCACTGCTTGCATTGCGCAGTTGACCCTTGTGCGGTGTGATGCGGTGAGGATCTGTCCGTTCTCCCCTTTGGGGCTAAGATGCGAATGAATGTGTTTGAATGGATGAGTAAATGGAGAGTGAGTCGTCCTGTCTCGGCTACCTCCCTTTCCTTGGGGGAAGCAGCCTAGGTATATATATATATATATATATATATATATATATATATATATATATATATATATATATATGTTTGACATATTTGTTATACCGGTAGGATTACGTTAGCGGTTTGTATCTGGTGATATGAAGGACATTCTTGAAATTAAGCGGTATGCTGTAGGGCTGGATCATTGTTTTACACCTGGAGATTTGAGAATCATTCTTGAGTCATCGACATGTCTTTTTGATTTTTTTTCACTCTTACCTTACGAATAAATCTTGTCATTATTGTTATCGCTTACTGTTAATTTACATTCATTATTGAATGGAGAAATGTGAATTATCTTCTAGGTTCTAGAATAAGCATTACTGCACCATAGAATGTGAGATCTCTCTTAGGCTTTAGAATATTCTGGGCTGTGCTAGTGGTAGAATGGGGGATATTTAAGGGGACAGTGCCTCCTCCGCGACAATCAGCACTGGATAGAGTGAGTTCGTGCACGGCTGCCAGTCAGTGAGGAGTGACAGTCAGTTAGTCAGTTGTGGACAGACCATGACTGAGAGAGTCAGTGGCAGAGTTAATGAGCGAGAATCAGATTGTGAGTTAGTGAAGGATGGAGTAGTCAGTCAGAGTCAGTGAATGGCAATTAGTCAGTCAGTGAATGGACACTGGGTGAGTAGTAATGAATGAGGTAGTCTGAGAGAGAAACAAGCCACAATGTTTGGAAGTGTACCTCGGCTGTGGCTGGGAGGAATAAAACCCAGAAGCATTCAGCAACCTTTGATTAACATCCTGGCTTGTCTAAGCGCCGTTCTTGACTTATGAACGAACCCCCATGGTTCAACAAACTGACGTTAGGAGTGGGATACATTTTGGGAGTTGGAGACGCGTGGACAGGCGGCCAAAATGGTGGACGTGTCTCTGGCATGCATACTCGCAATGTTGAGAACACATCATGTAAAACAAAAGATATATGATGAACAAAAGAAATGTCGAAAAGCACAGCAAGAACAAAAGAAAGTTATACTAGCAGTGTTGAGAGCAAATCATGAAGAACACAAGAAAAATTATGAAGAAAAGAAATATTGAGAAGCGCAGCAGACACAACAACAAAAATACTCGTATATACCGTCAGTGTTGAGAGCACATCATGATAATCAAAAGAAATATTATGAACAGCAAAAGAAATATCAAGAAGCACAGCAAGAAAAAAAAAAACTACAATGAAGCACAGAAAGAGAACAAAAGAAATATCTAGAACAAAAAGAATCCCAAGAACCACTCTACACAAGACTAGAGGAACAGCTAAGTGGGCAGAGACAGGTGCATCACCAGCTATGTGACGAGCTGTGAGATGGGACCCGGAAATTGAAGGTGGTGTACAGCAAGGTAGGGAGAACAAGTGAATGAAGTACTGCCATGCATTACAAAGTCCCATACTGCATGATAACCATACCTACCCATAAATGTGGAAGTTACAGAGTGGCCACAAAAATAGGTATGGTTGTAAAGTATGACAGCACCCGACCTTGTTTGAGCCATAGGGTGACGACATTGGGAACAGATGGCTGGTTGTTGCGCGCAACATACCGTCATGGTATGGGGAGCAACTGTGTGAAGTTATATCAAAATCTGTCAATGCAAGTGGAAGTTACAGAGCGGACACGAAACTGCGGACGGACTGATGGACTTATTAATGTACTGACGGAACCACGCAGACCTATAGTCCCTGACCAGTTTGATCAGTTGGGGACTCCTAAGCGACCAGGTAAGAGATATGATGGAAGTGGTTTCCTGTATACTGGAGGATAAATTGAGAAGTGAAATACAGGAAATGCATAACAGAGTCGAAGTCCTTGAACAGTCTTTGGTTGTGAATCAGCAACAAGCACACCCCTTCGGTGCCAGTGACAGGTATGCAGAGAGGGAGGGGGAGACTGAGGGATTAGCGTGCCCAATGGTCGTCAACACAGAATCAGAGAGGACTTTGGTCCAGCTGGATGTGGTGGGTCATCAGCAGTTTCCAGAGACATTGCAGCGGTTGTGTGGCGTTGCAGGACAATGTGCTGGGCTTGGGGGACCAGTGGGTGTTAGGATGTGGTGCTTGTTGCCGACATCAGAGACCCCTCCATCCTGGACTTGAACTGCCTGGTGTCTTGCTGCTGCCTACTTGACTTCCATTCGACGCAAGTGCAGCTAGGTGAAAGGCCTTGGAGCAAGGAAGTCTACTATAGTGATAACCAGATGGACTACAGTTACATCCCCCGAGTCAGAGATGTTGCTGCACTGCAAGGTCAGTGACATGCTGCACACTGCCCTGGGATTGGTATAGCAAAGGAGCAGTGGCATGATAGATGAGGAAGTGATGGTGGGACTATGGCAGACACTATGGCAGAAGTGCCCATCATTATAGCTAACTTTTCACTTCGTTCTAAGAAGATACATCAGGATACAGGTGTGTAGTTGTGCCAAAGTGTCGATCAGGGGACACTGAGTAGTGCATGCAACAGGATTTTAGATAAGCCTCAGAAAGAACTACCCAACCACTTTGCCAGGAGTGTCCAGTGTTTTGGAGAAGCCTCAGTTAGAGCAGCAGAAAAGGCTCTTGGTGATGTGCACTGATGCATTTTCCACAGGAGGCCTGGACCTGGGAAGCACACTTAGAGTGAAACAAGGACCTGCTGGACACTGGAGATGAAAGGAGGACCCAGGAGAGTAACGGAGTCATTGGTAGCACTGGCGATCCAGGGCTTCATACAGTGGGACCTAGACAGCAAATACAACAGTGGCATCCTGCTGGTCTGGAAGTTTTTCATGGATATACTTACGTATAGGTAGGATTAAGTGGTTGTGCTGGGGACGACGCAGTTTTGAGGGAAGGGCAAAGTTTGGTAGGATTAGGTTAGTGACTTGTATCTGGAGATGTGAGGAACATTCTAAAATCATTGGCATGTCTGTTTGATTTCCTGTCTCTCTTACCTTATGAATTGTCCTTGTCATTATTGTTATTGTATATTGATAAGTTACGGGCATTATTGAGCTGGAAAATGTGAGCTATCTCCTAGGCTCTAGAATATGATTATTGCGTGAAGAAATGTGAGTTTTCTCCTACTCTTGATTATTCAAGGCTGCACTAACAGTAGAGGGAGGGGGGGGGGATAATGAAAGTGATCGTCATGCTCTGAGACAGTCAGGAACAGACAGAGTTTGTGCACTGGAACCAGTCAGAAAGGAGTCACAGAGTCAGTGGCAGATGGACAGTGACAGAGGAAGCCAGTGACAGAGTGAGTGGACAAGTGCCAGACAGTGAAAGTCAGTGAAGGATAGAGTCGTTAATCAGAAAGTCAGTGACAGTCAATAAGTGAATGAACGGCGAGTGAGTAGAAGTAAGTTAGGTAGCGTGAGAGAGAGAAGCCACCGCATTTTGATGCGTACCTCAGCTGTGCCAAGAAGAAATAAAACTTACAAGCGTTCAACAGCCTTTGATTAACATCCCTGTTTATCTACGCATCGTTCTCGACTTATCAACGAACCCTACGGTGTGTCAGTATATATATATATATATATATATATATATATTGCCACTGCCAGGCCTCAGACAGACGCGTACACCCACCCAAGTACAATACAGTTCTCGCCTGTCTCTCTGGTAATGAACATCCTTGTATAATATTATCTGTGTGTTGTTAACTCAATCAAACAAGAAGAAACACTCATAAAGTGCAACATCCGCGCCCACTAACTGGTCTCCGGGCCAAGTACGAGTAGGCTATTTGACTTTGCCCCATGATCCCGAGCTTCGACTCATTGCCATCAAAATCAAATAACTTCATTTTTGCCTAACCTTTAACACTTCCATTAACTCTGGTACAAATCAGATAAATTCTGTTTCAGTTGGTTTTGCTTAGTGACAGTGAACGTTGACTTTCCCAGTGATCTCCACCTTTGACTGATCGTTCTGAAAATCGAATCTCTTTCCCTTTGGTTTAACTTGAATCCTTCCACAAATAATAAAAATTGTTGAAACTGACCTTTTCCTTTGACCAAATATTAAAAAAAAAAGAAAACTTTTGATTGTTCCTGAAATCATCCACCAAGTTTGATCCAAATTTGATCAAAACCATTTTTTTTTTTTTTAGATACATAGATACGCGTATCACATTTTGACCTTGTCCTGTGACCCTGACCTTTGATTTTTCTCAAAATTGAATCTTTTTGTTCTTGCAAAACCTTAATCCTTCCACTAAGTTGGTTCAGATCAGATAAAACTGTTTGCTCTGACCTTGCCCTTTACCTTTCTCCTTTGACGTTCCCTTGTGACGTTGACCTTTGACTGATTGTTCTCAAAATAGAAACCTTTTTCTCTTGCCTAATCCTTACACTTCCACATAGTTTGGTCTGCATCGAACTTTGAGTGTTTATGTTGACCTTACCCTGTGACTTTAACTTTTAACCTATTGTTCTAAAAAAAAAAAAAAAAAAATGGTTTATCCCTTGACTGACCCTTTACCCTTCCACGAAGTTTGGTAAAAATCCTACAAAAATGTTTGGGTTATTTTGTTAAAACACTCACACACACACACACACACACACACACACACACACACACACACACACACACACACACACCACACACACACACACACACACACACACACACACACACACACACACACACGTGCACGAATAGATCCAAACATAATACCTACCGTAGTCTCACTTCGCGTGCGTGGGTGTAACAGTACGGGAAAAAAAGACAAGACAGTGTGATGTCCTGCTGTGATAGAATAGAATTTCTTCAACAACGTCCTTTATTTATATTTTTGCTTTCATGAGACGGTTTTAATGAGCTGAGGAGTAACTTAAGAGCTGGCTGTAGAAGTTTTTGTAATCCAGCTTCCCCTGAAACTTGATCTATTGACCTGGAAGGGTTAGACAGCCTGCAGTATCCCGTCCACAATTAGACTAGTCCCCCAGACGCAATAGAATTATTTGTAGATAGCATGAATGTATAATATGAAAATGACACACTCAGGCAAAACGGGTTAACATAAGCAGGGGCGTAGCCAAGGGGCGGAGGAGGCGGCAGCCCCCCCCCCCTTGAGGGTCTTGAAATTGTATAAGGCTAAAAAAATAATAATAAATCTTTAAAAATAAATAAATGGAGAGAGAGAGAGAGAGAGAGAGAGAGAGAGAGAGAGAGAGAGAGAGAGTGAGATGATGATGATGATGATGAAATTCCCAGATGCATTATTGTTCTTTCATTCCATAAGGATCAATCATTTTTTTTTTTAGCTAAAATAATTTTCTTGCTCTATTTTTTGCCATTTTTACTATAATGAGTTACCATCTAAATATTCCAATTCATAGACCTCAGAAAGCCCCTAGAAGTACTTAATTTTCAAAAATTTTCCGGGGGGGGGGGTTCACAGCGTTCCCCCGACCCCCCAGCTGCAGAGGCTCGCTTCGCTCACCTGCCACCACCTTTTCAAAAATCTATAAATATCTTTCTCCCGCCTCCCCCGTGGGAACTTTCTGGCTACGCCCCTGAACACAAGTAAGCGTAAACAAAACACTGGTGTTAGAATTAACAGCAAAGAAAATCTACCTTAAACAGACCAACAAGTAGAACCCCATGAGATGTCCCAGAAGAAGACATATGAGGACAAGATGAGGCTTGGATACTCCCAGTCTAACACATCTAATCCGCCCCAGCAACACGGAAGAAATCAGAGGAAGAGAATTCATGGTGTGATTGGCTGTGTCGAGAGTGGCGGGCGAGTGGCACAGGAGGGGGAGGGGATGCGATAGGAGAGAAAGGGAAATGAAGAATGGGAGAGAGAGAGAGAGAGGAGAGGGGAAAGGGAGACAAGGTAGAGGAGCTGAGGAAGAGGCACAGGAAGGAGCTGGGGATAGACGGATATAATGTAGGAGAAGAGTTAAGGAAGAGGTAGAGGGAAGGGGCAGGGGTGAGGGAGATAAGGTAGTGGAGGGGTTGAGAATGTGGGAGAGAGTGGAAAAGGGGAGGAGAGGGGATAGGAGAGAGAGAAAGATGAAATAAGGGAGGGGCTGGAGGGAAGTCAGGGAATGGGGAAGGGAAGAAACAGGGAAGACGGAGATGAGGCAGGAGAGGGGCTGAGGAAGCGAGAGAGGGTAGAAATGGAAATGAGAAAAGGCATGGGAGAAAGAGAGGGAGGCGATGTGGTATGGTAGGCACTGAGGGAAAGGAAGGAAGGAGAGTTACAACGTTAATCCTAACAACAGAAAAGGTTATGAGACGAGCAGGGAAGATTTGTTAAAGATGGTAAATGTGAATTGGAATGATGGAGAGGGAAATAGTACATAAATGGAGGAAATGGAGGAAAGAAGTAGATGTCGGAGTTACATAAGCAAAGTAAATGGAAAATTGGACTGAATCGTGAATATGCATCGGAAGGGCAGACTGTACGTAAGAGGGGTGGAACTTGGAAATGAAGGGGGGAAGAGATGAACGAAGAGAATGAAAATGAAACGGCAGATAAGCAAGGTGGTCATGAAGAAAGAGAAAGAATAAAGTAGATTTAATAGAAGTGGGAAGCATAAGACGAAATTAATGGAGAGAATGGACAGAAAGCAAACATTCTGAGGAAGGATGGGAGTGGAGATTGGTCCTTGGGGTAAATTGCAAAGGAAAATAAAGTGTGAGGAAATTTAAGGAAGAGTACAGGACACTGGTGGAGAGTTGATAGAGACGCACGGTTGTTACAAGATAAGTGGGCTGGACGAGTTTGTGGGAATCAGATACGTGTAATAGTAACTGACCTTTGAGGATGATAAGAGTGGAAAAAGAGGGAGAGACGTAGCTGATGGAGTGGCATGAGGGAGGTGAGTGAAGTCATTGTAGTAGTGCTGGACTTGAAGGCGAGTGAAAAGCAAACACAGGCGACGAATTTGGGGTTGTAAGGGTGGGTGGGTGGGGGTGGACGTTGACAGGGCACTGGCTGACTCTCCGGCTGGTCGACACTGGCGCTGTAATTAATCCCGTCCCCAGGTGGGTGTTGCCTGTCCACTTCTTGTCTCAACCTTTCTTCTGATTTTTCTCTTCCTTTGGTCCCTGTCTTTTTGTTCTTTCTAATATAACTGTTATATTCATCTGCTTTTTCAAGTAAAGCCACCAAAAACAAACTCTAGCATAAATGAGAGCCTTTAGTTAAATTGTTCAATTTATGCAGTATTCCATCACTTTCCAGGGAAAATTATATACGTTGGCAGCGTACAAAACGAACACTCTAGTTGCACACGTGATATTCACAAACCCACTCTAAAACCATTACATTAATGCAGAATCTTTTGTCGTGAAAGAATAATAAATGCAAGATCATTATCTGACGAGTAGAGGCATCAGATCCTTAAGGATGAAGGTCCTGAACACTACCCTTTCATTCCTGAGGTACGTACGTACGCATAGTCTTATATAAATATATCCAATCCTACATTGCCTCATGAGGAGCGTAGGAGCCCGGGGCTAGGCAGTTGGTCCCGACATTTAAGATGAGAGTGACCAGCCTCACTCATCCCTGAGTGGCATTACATGAGCAATAAACCTCAACCATCCCTTGGATATAAACCTTCACCGGCTCAATCCGATTGGAGTGCAATAATTACCCACTAAACCACCAGGAGCCAAAATTTGGTTATATGGTTACCACCCAGCGCAGTAAATGGTTTCCTGGTGTACAGTAAGCCATTTGGCTTGTCACTCAGTGTAGAGTCACCCACAGGCAAAAGGAAGAGGAAAGAATGAAGGAAAGAAAGACAGAAGTGGGAATGTAAAGTCACCCGTAGGCAGAAGGACAAGGAAAGAATGAAGGAAAGAAAGACAGAAGAGGATGGAAGGAAAGAAAGATGGAGGAGAGGAAAGGGCAGACACCCAACAGAAGCACTACATCCAGTGAGTGGATGGTGAGTGCCCCCACCCACCACTAATATATATATATATATATATATATATATATATATATATATATATATATATATATATATATATATATATATATATAACGCCAAAAAATTACATATTTTCATGGTGTCATGCCCTCATTTTCATACAGCATCCAGGAAGTAGGTAGTGTTTACCTCTCTCGTTTTGGCATTTTGTGTGTATGAAAAAGCCTGATCTGGTTCATTCAGTTTATTCTAATATTGATAAAAATGTGAAAATTTGGGATATTTACTTGGTAAATAAAAAGTGCAAACACAGAATTAAAAATATTCAAAAATCGTCATTAATACGTGAACAATAGTTTACTGACTGGTGGTATCTAGCAACGCTCCACTGGTCTCTATGAACTCGAGAGAGCGACCCAAACGTATATACGTTGACACATAATGGCGGCTGTCCAATCTCTCTTTCTATAGGGTCTCTGCCACTCACCAACAACTCCATCCACCTTCACATTCCCTATTTTCCGTTTATATCTCCAATCAAAAACACTTTCTCATTCCTTTAAAACTTTTCCATGCACACTTCCAAATTTATCGAAAACTCTTCTTTCACTCACTTGCACGATCTTGCGTTGCCACATACACACACACATTCGTCCACATTTGTAGACCAGCTTCAAGTATTACCTACACAATCCTTGAGCCAATAGATCCATGCTCTCTTATACTGAGAGGGAAGAGAGAGAGAGAGAAGAGGGAAGAGGGAAAAGAGGAGAGGGGGGTGGAGGAAAAAAAAAGGGCAAGGAAGAGAAGAAGAGGAGAGAGGTAAGCAGAGAAAACCCCCAGAATGTTGATTTAACCTTTTACTATGATAACTTTGAGATTTAACTAACCCAATAGTTTACCTTTTATTGTATTCTCTTCCATTTCTTGGCACAACAGTACAAACTCCCTCTTTTGTCCTCTCATTCCCCGCTACTCCCGCACATAGCCTATACCCCATCCATAATCCCATTCTCTCACAGTCTCACCTCTCCATTTTGTCTCAGTTATTCCACATACATCCACTTTTGCATCCTCAAGCACCTGGACAATCCTCTCTCTCTTTCACCTTATCATTCGCATTCCTAAAATTCCATGTCGCAATCCATACCATGTCCTTTGTTCGGTCCTTAGTCGTCACTTTTTGGTCAGTCCTGGTCCGAGGCTTCTTGTTCGAATTTCTGGTTAGTTGTTTTCCGGGGAGGGGCACTAACCCTCCGCCAGCCCACCTGCTCTCACGTGG
This sequence comes from Coenobita brevimanus, assembly GCF_032717465.1. NCBI lineage: Eukaryota > Metazoa > Arthropoda > Malacostraca > Decapoda > Coenobitidae > Coenobita > Coenobita brevimanus. The sequence goes on along the minus strand of NC_137008.1, from coordinate 35,891,982 downwards.
GGAACACGTGTTGATTGGTTATAAGGTTACCAACTACCGCTGTAAATGATTTCCTGGTTTATAGGAAGTCATTTGGTTTGCTACTCATTGTACAGCTACCTTAAAATAGAGTACCGCTACACTAAGTGGATGGATGATGGACCCACCCACCTACCACAGCATGTTCATGATTGGATAAAATGAGCCATTTTCTGCTAGGAAATACGTTTCTCTGCAGATAAATAAAGTGGACCAGTATTCAAGACTGGATTTATAAAACATGTGTACTAATGTATCATATTATTGAATGACAGCTTCACCTGAAGGATTACTAATATCGCAATGAATGAAGACGGTATCAGGATTTATGTTGGTGGGGATGGTGCTGGTGACCAGGAACCACACCGTCTGACATACAAGACGGTATCAGGATTTATGTTGGTGGGATGGTGCTGGTGACCAGGAACCACACCGTCTGACATACAAGACGGTATCAGGATTTATGTTGGTGGGATGGTGCTGGTGACCAGGAACCACACCGTCTGACATACAAGACGGTATCAGGATTTATGTTGGTGGGATGGTGCTGGTGACGAGGAACCACACCGTCTGACATACAAGACGGTATCAGGATTTATGTTGGTGGGATGGTGCTGGTGACCAGGAACCACACCGTCTGACATACAAGACGGTATCAGGATTTATGTTGGTGGGATGGTGCTGGTGACCAGGAACCACACCGTCTGACATACAAGGGAGGGGGGGGAAGTTAAATTTTAATGGTTTTCCTTCCTTTCTCCTCTTTTAGGTAATCCATTTTTTAAAACTAAGTCAGAGTGTTCCACTGAACACTTATCAGTTCATGCTGAATGAACATCTTTCAGGGAAAGCTAGGGACGGAAGACCCCCATCCTTTTGTAATACACCTTGCAAGCCGCGATTTCAGTAAAGCTTATTTTATAGGTAGGTAAGAAAATTACTAAAAGTATATTCCTCTGGCGTTACTAAGAGGAACTGTCTCATGCTTCCCATTGCTACTTTTCGGTGATGATGCAGTTGCCTCTTAGTTAAAGTAAACCGCTGAATGTGGTTGTTATTGTATTAAATAAGAAGCAGAATCTGCGTGTTGTCTGCTTGGCTGATCGTCTTGTGTAGTATACTTGACTTTGCACTTGCTTACCAGTACTTTCGATGCTAAAGTATCTGCTCGAGATCACGTCTGCTGTGTGGTAAGATCTTATGACTTTCTTTGTAAAGTTACGGTTTCTGTCTTAAACCACTGATCCTGGACTTTGACGAGTGTTTTATATTGATTTTTGTTGCCCACACTTTAGCAATCATGGCATCACTGACCAAGGTGTTTTTTAACCCTAGTGTTTGTCTTTCTTTCTTGTCCTGGTAACACCTTTCAACTTACCTATAAAATTTCTCCAGCTTTACTTCCTTTATCTCGCCTTTGTTGTTCACGCAAATGCTGAACCAGTTATATACATATTAAGCCTCGGGAATGCATCTTTCCTTTCGGTGGCTGCGTTACCATCTTTAAACACCGATCAAGTATTTAGTCAAGTGTTCTATTTACTTTCTTTGCCTTCTTTATTTTTTAAGGCATTAATTTCGGTAGTTACCAACCCTGTTGCTTTCGTTTCTCTGCCAGAAGTGGGTGAGTATGTGCGTGCGGCTGTGGGCAGAGCAGCACGGCGACCATTACCAGGGTTGTAAGAGCAGAGAGGGAGGCTGTAGCCCGCGCCCCGCCGCTGCCCGCCTATGAATAACAATCAAGGTGGTGGTGAGGTAGCCTGTAGTTAGGCGCTAAACGACCGCTAATAGCTCAGGACCACAGGGACATAACCCGCCCTCTCTCCACTCCACCACACTCACGGCTACCATACCCTGTACGATCCAACCATACACTATCCTGTCCTACCATGCCTTAATACCATGCTCACCTCCACGCTACTTAACACTCCCTCATGGTTAGCTGCATTATAATGTACACCAGTATTGTCACCACCACCGTCATCGTCTGAATCGTAACCAAAATCATCACCACCGTTATAACCACACTCATTACCACTGCCACCATCATTATCGTCATGTTCGCCACCACTGTCATTGTCGTACTGCCAGCACCACAAATACCACCATCATCACACCATTCATTATCAATTATCACGTTCAAAACACTCTCACGTTCACACTTATTACCCTTGTTACCTTCATACTTGTTACCAGTGTCATCACCTTAGTCGTTACCAGTCATTAGTATCTCATTAAAGTTTTATAATCGCTTAATACCAGACATCACACCATAATCATTGCCCCTATAAAAGCCACAGTCATTACCACTGTCATCACCATCACTCCTATTACCAGTCATCGCCACAGTTACCACCATTCTTTCACAGATGTACACATGGCTCATGGTTAGCGTAATACGGCCTACCCTACCAACTATCGCATTGAGACAATTATCACTCACTAGGACAGTCTGTGCATTCACATCACCTTCAGCCACCACCAGCACTGCAACTACTACCATTTATCATCATTACAGTTATCATCTCAATCACATCTCCACCAATATCACAAACTTTGTGACCATCACCTTCATAACCACCGTGGTATCACCGTCATCGTCGTTATCATCATCATCACTGTTACACCTCCATCATCATCACCAACATTACCCCACCACTGCCATTATCTCTTTTATTACATTCGCCTTCGCAGAACGAAGCTGATTTTATGTTTTGAGCAGTGCGCGCGCGTGCGTGCGTGCGTGCGTGTGTGTGTGTGTGTGTGTGTGTGTGTGTGTGTGTGTGTGTGTGTGTGTGTGTGTGTGTGTGTGTGTGTGTGTTATGCAAGGAAGAAGGAACCAAAGGTTATAAGCCCACAAGATTGTTCCCTCCAGGAAAAAATAAAACCAAGATAGCAAAGAGCCAAATTCAAGATCCTTTCATTTCGAGATGCCTCGACATTGCGTTATAAAGACTGGAGGTCATAGGCAGTAGGAAATACAGACAGACGAAGACAGTTCCAGAGCTGACCAGTTGCATGCTTGAAGGACTGGAAGTAACGGCTAACTCTTGCATTGGAGAGCTGGACGGAAAACGGATGACAGCTTGTTGCTAGACCGATCGTACGCGCTTGCTGTATGGGTGAAGGGATGCAAGCAGACAGCTTAGTGAAGCAGTGACCATTGAAGTAGCAATAGAAAAGAGATAAAGATGCACCAGTGGGGTGAAGAGACGAAGGTTGAAGGGAACCAGTAGGAGGAGGACAGTTAATAGGACGAAAAGCCTTTGACTCCACCTAGTTGAGAAGAGCCGAATGTGGGGATGCCCCCCACACATGAGAGATGTACTTTATGCAGGGGCGAAAAAAAAAAAAAAAGTGTATAAAGTCAACAATTGTGCGGGGGTAAAGAGGGTATGGAGTCGGCTTAGCACACCTAATCTCTTGGAACCAGATTTTACAAGACAGGTAACAAGAACTTTCCAAGATAAATCCCGAGAAAATGAAACCTCGAGTATGTTCAAAGATAATGCAGGATTGAGTTGGATATCGTTAAAAATTAGAGGATACTCCTGAAGATTTTGACCGGCTGAAAAAATGCAAGAACTGAGTTTCTGATGCATTAAAACACCAAGAGCTCTTTTACCCCAATTATAGACATGAGCCAAGTCAGACATTAGGTGTGCCATAGCCTCATGGAAGTGCGAGAGGCGAATGGAAAAGTTAAGAGTGGAGTCATCAGGGTATGAGTGGATAAGGTTAGATGTACAGCTTAGAAGGTCATTGATGAACAGAAGGAAGAGAGTTGGTGATAGGACAGAGCCCTGAGGAACGCCTCTATTGATAGCTCTAGGAGGAGAACGGTGGCCGTCTACAACAGCAGCTATAGAACGACCAGGTAGGAAGCTAGAGATGATGGCACAAATAGAAAGAAGAACAGAAACCGTAAGAGATTAAAAATTTATGCCAGACTCGATCGAAAGCCTTTGAGATGTGAAGCACAGTGGCTAAGCTTAGGCCGAAGTCCCGAAAGGAGGATGACCACGAGTTTGAAAGGCAGGTGAGAAGATTGCAAGTGGAGAGTCCCTGGCGGAACCCATATTTACGATCAGAAAGCAAGTTGTGATTGGGAAGATGCGTTAATTTTTTTTATATTCAGCATGGATTCAAAATTATAGAAACACAGGATGTTGCAGCAATTCACGATAGTTAGAGGGCTGGGAATGGTCATCCTTCCTTGGGACAAGCTGAATGAGGGCAAAATTATTTACTGCAAGAAGGGAAGGTAGGAGTTGACAGCCATAGCCGAAAGAGTTTAGCTAACTTGGGTGTAAACACAGACGCACAGTTCTTGAGGACAACAGGAGGGACGCCATCAGACCCATATGCCTTGTTAGTACTGAGGCCAGTTACAGCAGAAAACACATCAACTGAAGGAACCTTAATATCAGCCATGAGGAAGTCAGAAGGGGGAAGTGATGGAGGAACAGCACCCGAATCGTCTAAGGTGGAACATGAGGAGAACGTCTGAGTCGGTGTGTGTGTACAAAATAACTCGGACAATTTTCATATGATTTTAACCAAACTTGGTAGAAGGGTTAAAGGCTAGCCAATGAGTATATGTTGTGTCTGACACCAACAGCTCAAAAGTCAAGGTCACAGGGCTAAGTCAGGGTCAAACTGATCAGCTTTTAACCAAGTTGGACCAAAACTGGAGGAGGAGATTAGGGTATGACAAGAATGAAGTTATTCAGTATTGACAGATTCAGTCCTGAGCACAAGAAGTAAAGAATGAAGTTATTCAGTACTAAGGACATTAAGTTAAAGGTCAGAGTCACAGGGCAAGGTCAATGATCGACCCTTGTGCGTGTTTGATATATATATATATATATATATATATATATATATATATATATATATATATATATATATATATATATATATATATATATATATATATATATATATACAGTATATATATATATAAACTCAGGTACCCTTGGTCTGATTTTAACCAAACTTTATGGAAGGGTTGAAGGTCAGCCAAGAAGTATACACCACTTAATTTTTACTTATTTTTTTTTTTAACAATAGCGCAAAATTTAAGGGCAAAGGGCAAAGTCAACTTAAATAATTTTTATTCAGTTTAGACTGAACTTTGTGGAATAGTTGAGGAGAAGGCAAGACTAAAAGGGTAAGATTTTGAAAGCAATCAGTCAAAGGGTAACGTCACAGGGATAGGTCAAAGGTCATGGTCAACTCAAAGGGGTTTGATCTTATTTGAACTAAACTTGGCGGATGGGCTTTGGGATGCGCAAAAGTGAAGTAATTCGATAATGAGAGTAAGCAGTCGAAGGTCAAGGTCATGGGACAAAATCAAGTATTCGGCCCATAGACCAGTTGGAGGGCGCGGATGTTGCACTCTGTGTTTTTTTTTTTTTTTATTACCATTACAACTCTCAGTCGACCAAGAATATTACTTCTGATATCACCACCAACGCCAGTGTCACCTGCACTGCTGCCAGTGTCTCCACTAACTCTAAAACTATCATATTCTGGCTTCACCTGCCACTACCACAAGCACTACCACTAAAACCACCAGCAACACCACCATACCATCACACAGCTATTATATGTTACTATCACTGTTACCACATTTCATTCCCAGCAGTACAATAATCACTGTTGTCAGCTTAACACTACCACGACAGTCACCAGACATAATACAGTCACCATCATCACCGCCGCTATCAACGTCATAACTGTTCTCGTCACCGGCAGACCCAAGGCCAAATTCTCCGTCCATTCCATCAGACCAACCCTCACCGCCACCTTCACCGCTGCCATCGCCACCAATATCACCATCATCATTACCACCATTGCTCATGTCATCATCATTACCACCATCATCACCATTGTCATCTCCACCATAACTATCATCACCATACCATTATTATGATCATCTTCATCACCTCTCTCACCATAGTCGTCATCACCGCTACCATCATCATCACTCACACCACGTTCACCATAAGTTTTATCAACACCACCACCGCCACCGTCATCAGCAATGTTTACTTAATCACAGCTGTCAGCACGTATGTAGGATGGTGGGAGCAGTATGAGGGAAGGCATATATATATTTTTACCTGAGGCCTGTCCCACCACACCTTAATTGAGTCCCACATTTGCATTAACACGCCACGCTGGACTCTTTGGAATCTTGGTTACCTGAACTGGCCCGCAGGTGAGCCCTTAATGAGTCAGTCACCCGTCCAGTCACAATGGGTCACAAGTACAGTTACAAACAGAGCCAGACAACACCTTTTATGACTGCTTTCGTTCATAACAACTTACCTAATATGCTCGTATAGCCTGAGCTGATGTTACTGGGCTCTAATTGGTGAGGAGTTTTGAATGATGAATGTTGCATACATCCTGCCATCGATATTACTGTAAACCTTTGAAAGGTAATGGTAGGGTTGAAGTATCTCCACTGCTCTCCAGTTCGGTCTTCTGCCTTGTGTTATATCACGCTCTTCTGCTCCAACAAAACCTCGGATCTTACTGTGCTATCTGTTAAACAAAATACCTCGTAATTTCACTTCCTTTAGTAAGAACGCCAAAGCTTAGTATTTTGTACTCAGCATGAATGATTTGTTTGCAGTTGCAATTTTAACCATTATAATAGCGATAAGTACTTGGTAACTTTGACTAACTTGAAATTACAGCAGTGATGTGAACGTAGAAAATATGATATTCTACCTCCACGGTATTAAACAAGTACGGAAGTAGTATTTGCCTGACCCTCTAAAAGGCAGCACTAAACTACATTGAAATATTTATCTTATATAACTGTATGTCATTATTAGGTATGATTAGCGAAGAAGAGAGGGAGGGAGAGAAGCAGTTAATGTGGTCATACTCATTTCTAACACCGTACGGAGCGAGGAAGTGTTGCCAAGCCCTCGACATTGGTCAGACCCACATGGTGAAATTATCCTACATTACCCTTTATTTACCTAAAACTCAGGGTGGAAAAAATTGGGATAGGCTACTGCCCCCGAGATACAGGCCCTGAAGCCTTTGCCCAGAGTCGGACACTATATATATATATATATATATATATATATATATATATATATATATATATATATATATATATATATATATATATATATATATATATATATATATATATATATATATATATATATATATCCCATTGGAGCCCAGTGTCCGGAATATTGGACAGAACTTGGATTTTTCAAGTCTTTATAAAGTAGGGAACCCCCGGGTAGGGACCTATGAGCTTCGCGACTGTGAGCCGATAGGCGGAGGGCGGTACGCTTAGTACCCACCCAGTGCCATGCCTCGCCCAGCATATCTGGGATCCAATGGGTTAAATATAATTTTTCAGAAAGCTCTATAAACACGATGTTCACATGACAGCTGTAGTATAACAATATGACAGCATGGACTCTATTGGTGGTGCACCATGCGATTGGCTGCCACAAGTTAAAGCCAGCGACACTACTCTGAACATGAGTGATTCAGAGACAGATCCGTTCCTAGGCTGGCCCCTGGGAAGGTCTAGCATAGCTTCTGTAATCAAGAGGTCGCATTCTGAGGACTTCACAAGAAGAGCATTAGGTCTTGTTATAAGTGCATCCCTTACTATAATTGGGCACACAGAGATTATGAGCACAGCGGTTTATATGGGATTTTTGACATTTATTAAATGTAAGAGTGTTGAACAGGACAAACGTTGTCATTTTACAAGGTTTGATCCAAACAATCCAGACCACTGAACGTACAGTTTAGCGTCAGTAATATTTCATATTTTGTTTGGTGCGATAATATGAGGTTCAGTACGTACTGCTCAGTACATACGTACTGAATATACCGTTGCCTTCACAAGCAGTAAAAGAGAGTTCAAGTGCCACCACAGTGATGAATGGGCAGGCAGGAAAGTAAAACAGTCGGGCAGAAAAGAACATTTTGAAGGATGGGGAAAATGTAGTGTGACAAGGCAACCAAAGAGTACGGAAAACCAGAGTCTGATTACAATATATACAAACCAGACCACTGAGTAGTGAGGGAAAACTGGACAGAAAAGTCAGGACAAAGCAGCATAACAGGTAATATTTTGTACCACCAGTGCAGGAAAACAGGACGAGACTGGAGTTTATGGCAAAGCGAGAAAGGAGGAAAACATGCGAAATAATATTTGATCAATATAAGGAAAGAAGACAAGAAGGGAGAGTATGGTAGGACAGGACACAATGACAGGCAATTATAAAGCAATGCAAGAGATTAAAGGAGCAGGATATTTCACGACAATGTCAACACAGATTATAGCAGCAAAAGAGCAGGATAATTTGACATTAAAACAGAGCAACACCAGAAAACGATACTAATATACGAAAGCACGATAAGAGGCACACAAGGAAGAGAGAAGGAGAAAATGGATGGGCCACCGGCTATAGCAAGAATAAGAGGACCAGAGCAGCGAAGGAAATTCAGCATGACAGTATAACATAATAATGCAACAGCAGGACGATATGAGTGTAAAGAAGACGACACAACAGCAGGACAATATGGTGGTAAAGCATAACAAAAAAACAGCAGGACAATATGGTGGTAAAGCATAACAGAAGAACAGCAGGATATTATGGTAGTAAAACATAGCAACATAACAGCAAGGTAAAAATATGGTGCTAAAGCATAAAAACGCTGTCCAGCAAGATCATTGGGTGAAAAAGCATAACAGCACAAAAACAGGAAAAATATGACACCATAACAGACTACAAAACCGCAAGACAATGTAACAGAACAGAAGACAGCACAGTAGCAAAATAATATGGTAGTACAGAAGACAACACAACAGTGAGATGAAATGATGACATGGCAGACAATACAAAAGCAAAAGCAGAACGATATGGTAACAAAACAGAACGGATGTCCAAAGACACAAGGTACGAAAACAGGAAAAGACAGGACAGCAGGGTAAGGCAGGACAAGAAAGGAGCAGAGTAAGATAAGACAGCATGGTACGGCAAGGTAAGACAGCACGGGAATGCAATGAGAGAGGGAGGGAAGACAAGACCGATTGTGTTACACAGGAGAGAAGAAGAAGAAGAAGAAGAAGAAGAAGAAGAAGAGAGAGAGAGAGAGAGAGAGAGAGAGAGAGAGAGAGAGAGAGAGAGAGAGAGAAGGGTTAGGCATAGAGAGGGTGGAGCTAGAGGTGGATGGGCCGGTGTTGCCCTGAGTGGTGGGGTGCGGCGAGGCGATTAAGAAACAGTTTGCGAGGCGGCCAATATTGTTGACACGTAGAGTGTGTGGCCGACGCTTCCGCACCCTGATTTGTGGCGCCTTCTGCTTATATACTGTTGGAGTCGAACATGACTTGCTGGACGTGAGCAGAGTTTAAGGGAAGAGTCTGTGTGTGAGTTGGATGCGTGAGAGGAGAGTGTGAGAAAGGAAGTTAGTGAGAGAAGGTTGCTAGGTGAATGCGTGGAAGAAGAGTGCATAAAACTGGTGCGGTGGTGAGTGTGAGACGTGTGTATGAAATAAAAGTCTGGATGTGTGTGAGGGGTAGCGTATGGCAAAAGACAGCGTGTATAAGATGGGTGGATGATAGCAGAGTGTACCAATTGACGTAAATGAGCAGTGTGCAGACAGTGCGTGAGAGAGTGTGTGAGGTCTTGTGCATGAGAAGAGTGTTTGAGGTTGGTGCATGAGATGAGAGCATTGGGGATTTATTCGTGAGAGGAAAGAGAGAGAGAGAGAGAGAGAGAGAGAGAGAGAGAGAGAGAGAGAGAGAGAGAGAGAATTTGTGAGTGATGTATGAGAGGAGGGTGTGTGTGGCAGGTGCATGAGAGGTGTACATGTGTGTCTGTGAGGAAGAGTTAGGGAAGAATGTGTGTGTGTGTGTGTGTGTGTGTGTGTGTGTGTGTGTGTGTGTGTGTGTGTGTGTGTGTGTGTGTGTGTGTGTGTGTGTGTGTGTGTGTCTGGCAATTGCATGAAGGCAGAGTGAGAGAGAAAGGCTAGTGAATGAGAGTTGGACTATGGTGCGAAAGTACGTGAGAAGTAAGTGAGTGAGACTTGTGTGTGAGAGGGGAGTGTGTGGGACTGGTTCATGAAAGGAATGTGAGTGTGAGGAAGTAGGTGAGGGCGATTGATGTTTGAGAAAAGAGCTTGTGTGATGAAGTGCGTTAGGGGAGGGTGTGAGAGAATGGTGCATGGGAGAAGGGTATGAGATGGATGCATGAGAGGGCAGTGTGTGTGTGTGTGTGTGCGTGTGTGTGTGAGTGTGTGTGTGTGTGTGTGTGTGTGTGTGTGTGTGTGTGTGTGTGTGTGTGTGTGTGTGTGTGTGTGTGTGTGTGTGTGTGTGTGTGTGTGTGTGTGTGTGTGTGTGTGTGTGTGAAAACGTACTGTGCATGAGAGGGGATTGTGTGATATGGGTGTAATATGATAGATCGGAAGAACACTAACAGTGAAGTATCACAAGGTTCATTGCTGGGCTTCTCCTGTTCCTGATTCACATTAATGATACTGATATAGGACTGTGTTGTAAAACAAGCAAATCTGCCTTTGATAATAAAATCCAATTACAGGGTAAATGCTTCTTGACCAAATCAATGCAGGTTAATTAGGGAGACGTTGATCACCTTTTTAACCGAGTCTAGGCATATCAGAGAGATAAGGTATATTCAGAGGATTAAAGATTGACAGCAAAAACGAAAAACTTCCTGTACCATGCATGAAACTTACATAATTCTCATATTGTATTCTGTTCTACCAAGGTCTTATCTGGGGTATCGTGTCTAATTCTGGTCGCCCTAATGTAAAATAAGTATCAAGAGGCTGGAGTGAGTATCGTACAGAGACAAGTGATAAACATGATAACAAGACAGAAATAAGGTTACATTTTATATGGTGGTTCAAGAAGTGTTATGCGGGGAAACATTACTCTTTTATGTGAACCATCTTCGATACACTTACTGAAAAAAATAATTGCAAGTTGCCATCCTTCCACCTATCCATCATCCAATCCTTTTTCGTCCCATTAGGAGCACAGGGGCCTCGGGGCTAGGCTACTCAGTCCCGATTTTTAACGCGAGGGTAATAGTCAGACTTGTCCCGAGTGGCATTGTATGGGTAAAACTCCAAAATTCTCCTCGGATATAACCCCCTATAAGCTCAGTCCGATTGAAGCATCTTAACTCATTAAACCATCGAGTCATTTGGATATATACCGGTAGTTACCATAAAACAGAGTATATCGTTTCATGGTTAAAAGGAAACCAATTTACCTGTCACTCAGTACAGTCACCCAAAGGCAGCACTACATCAAGTGTGTGTATGATGGGTGCTCGCACCTACCAGAATAATAATAATAATGACACACTGAAATTTAAAATAAGTCACTGCAAAACAGATTCTTCAACCATGTTCTTCTCCTGTTTATTTTCCGCATTAATCATTACGCAGTTTATGCCCATCTTCTTCAGACAGCAATTCCGCACAAGGTGCATGAACGTCATTTTTTATGCAAGGAAGAAGGGACTAAAGGCTGAAAATCCACATAATGAATTTAAAAGAGACAAATTCAAAATTCGTTCGAGATGCGTGGACACAATACGTTTAAAAAGACAGTAGGTCATAGGTAACAGGAAATACAGACAGAAGAGGAAAGTTCCAGAACTGATCTGTTGCATACACGAAGGACTGGGAGTATGGGTTAACTGTGGCATTAGAGAGTTGGACAAGAAAGGAGTGAGAGTTTGTTGCCAGATGGGTCCTAGGCACCCACTGTAATGGAGATGGAATGAAAGCAAACAGCTCAGAACAACAGTGACCATAAAAGTAGCGATAGAAAGAGAGATGCAACAGTGCGACGAAGAGAGAGAGGCTGAAGAGAGTCAGTAAGAGAAGGAGAGTTAATGAGACGAAGAGTTTGGCTCTACCCTGTTGAGAAGACCTGTATGTGAGACCCCCCCACCCCCCGACACAAAAATTTTACTCCACAAAGGGGCGAATAAAACCCCTGAATAAAGTCAACAGCTGTGCAGGGGTAAAGAAGGCGCGTAGTCGCTTAGCACACCTGATCTCTTGGAAGCAGAATCTGCAAGAGAGTTAATGTAATCCCTCCCTGATAAGTCCCAGAGAATGAAATCTCAGCAATGTTGAGAGATGCTTCAGAACTGTGTTTGATATTGCTGAATACTAAGGAAACACCTTTCTGTATAATGCAGCATAATTTTGCACCATAAAAATCTGGCACGTTACAAAACTTTCAGATTAAGAAGTTTGTAATAAAATATAATAATTATTATTTTAAAGACAGCATATTATAAACCAAAACAAAAAGGACCCTCATAGAGTGACACATTCACGCCCACCAGTTGGTCGAAGGGCCGAGTATTTGACTACGCCATGTGATCTTGACCTCCGACATGTTGCATTACTCCATTTTTTGCTCGACCCTAAACACTTATCGCAGGTTTGGTCTAATCTGAATAAAACCTGAGTGACGTCTCCCTCTGACCTTGACGTTTGCCTTTGCCTGTGGCCTGTACAGTTGGCTGACTCCTCAAAATCGATTTTCATTATTCTAGTTTTAACCTGAACCCTTCCACAAAGTTTAGTTCAAATCGGTGAAATACTGTGAAAGTTGATCTTGCCATATAACCTTGACCTTCAACCTATTGTTCTCAAAAACAACAGGTCAGTCCTTTATCTCATCTACAACCATCAAGTCTGGTTCTAATCAGATCAAAACTAAGATATTCTGTTCACATACGGACATAAGGGTAGAACTCCGACCTTGTCATGTGACATTGGCTTTATACTGATTGTTCTTAAAATTGACTACCTTCCTTCTTGCCTGACTCGCACCCCTTCTCCAAGTTTGGTCGAAACCAGTAAAAAAAAAAAAAAAAAAAAAAAAAAAAACTTTAAGATGGCCTTGTTAGGTCAAAGCTTGACCTAACACTGTGACCTTGACCTTAATGATATTGTTATTCGCCCATGGTTGGTGGGGGCGTCATGGTTGGTGGGGGCGTCATGGTTGGTGGGGACGCTCACCATCCACTCACTTGAAGCAGTGTTCCTCTCGGGCGCCTAACCTTTCCTCTCTTCCTTCCTTCTCTCCATCCTTTCTCATCTGTCTTTCTTTCATTCATTCTTTCCTCCTCTTTCTGTCTATGGATGACTCTACACTGAGTGACAAGCCAAATGGTTTCCTGTACACCAGGAAACCATTTGCTACGCTGGGTGGTAACCATTTAACCAAATTATGGCGCCTGGTGGTTTAGTGGGTAATTAAGGTGCTCCAATCGGACTGAGCCGGTGAAGGTTTATATCCAAGGGATGTTGGGGTTTATTGCCCACGTAATGCCACCCAGGGATGAGTGAGGATGGTCACTCTCATCTTAAATGTCAGGACCAACTTGCCTAGTCCTGGGCTTCTACGCTCCTCATGGGGCAACACTGCATTATGATGAATTTTGTCAGCACAGAGAGAGAGAGAGAGAGAGAGAGAGAGAGAGAGAGAGAGAGAGAGAGAGAGAGAGAGAGAGAGAGAGAGAGAGAGAGGCCTACAACAATAATACCTCGCTCTCACTTTACAGAAGCGGGTGTAATAAGGTTTATGGAATGAACATTTGTTTCCTATGAATCCAATAAGCTTAATAAATTTTCTACAGCAGTAAGAAGTACAACAGTTAAACAAAAACGTACAGCATTAAAGACGTTGCAGAGGAATTCAAGAGGATGTAATACGAGTAGGTAACTTGCTATGAAGAGTGTTTGGCTTAATGCACCAATAACATGTACTGCTTAGATGCATTTATTGTTTGGAATTGCAGTGGTACAAATCTGATGACAAATTTTATATATATATATATATATATATATATATATATATATATATATATATATATATATATATATATATAGTGTAGCTGTAAAAATGGGACAAGCTTTCCGTGGTTGATAAGGTCACAGCTTCGTCAGCATTCCTGATTTCCTGTTAAGTCTAAAATACACTCGATCAGGACTTGTTTCGTAATTTCAGGTCGGTAATATGCAATTCCATGAACTCTGTATGGTTGCTGAAGTATTCCTGTTTATATCAGCAAGTAGCACGATACATTCCCAAATAACATCAGCCTAAAAGTTTGGGGACTGCTGCTGCTTAGAGAAATTTCCCCAGCTCACCATTGGTGTCATTATCAGACTGAGTACGTTCTAGGTTCCGTTGGTATTGTTTATAAAGCGATAATTTTTGCACAAAACATGACGTCTGCTGCGGCATTTATAGGAAAGAGAACCGAGAAAAAAAAATGACAATCTTGTGAAAAGTGACCATAAACCGTACAAGGATTGTTTAAAAGAAACAAATCTGTTTAGTTTGTCCAGTGGAAGACATGCGTGGTGGATCAACCCCAGCTAAACAAGGTATTCACAGTACTTGATAATTAGGCAGCTGATGAAACCTTGAGATTAGATCAGTCAAATTGCACTAGAGGTAATGGCTGACGGATACAGGCAAGTTTAAATAAGCAAAGGACGTATTCTTTCATATAGTTCTTAACGTAAGTGTGTTAAGCTTTGATATTAGGATCTAACAGCTGCTGAGATACTGTAGGTATTTGACCTCTAATCTACAAGTGAAAATTTTTATCTTTGAAAAATACATTTCAAGCTTTCTGTTTTTGCTTCATCATCACTCCTCTTTCCCACTGAAAATAATGAGTTGGGGTAGGAAAAATAACGTATAAATGTGAGATTTATCACCCGTATACCCAGTGATATGGGCCTCACGTCACCCACAACGCAGAGTCATGGCTCCATCTCACAGGCCTAGTCATGTGTGTGTATACTGTATAGAGAGAGAGAGAGAGAGAGAGAGAGAGAGAGAGAGAGAGATTCCTTTTTACTTTTTTTATATATACTTCACATGCGACTGCCAGATAGATTCAACCAGCTGACTATGAAGTTAAAAATGGATGCAAAACTCAAGTCATGTACAGTATTTCTCAGTGCACACCTCCAGGGTTGCAGTGCTGCCGGAGCGCTCCGGAGAGCCGTTCCGGCATCCTTTCCCATCCCCATCTTTGTAACACTGTAATCAAGCAGACACACACAAACTGCACTTTTCAATATTCAGCATAAGAGTTGTCAACGTTTTTACTATGCAACTGCACTCTGGTTGGGAGAATTTCTATAAAGTGCCAAACATCATTTGGATGACGACATTTTTTTTCCCCTAGTAAACAATGCATAAAGGACTCCAGCGAAAAAAAACGCATCTCAGATGAACAAAAATTATCCAGTGCAAGAATATATCCGAAATACACTATCTTCTGGCACGTACCTCTTTCATGTTAGCCACTACAATAGAATGGTTTCGGAAATTTTCAGGTGATGCAGTATGCATTCAGAAGGCAGCCAGTACGACTGCAGTGAAAATCTCATTTGTCACATAGTGTCTGCGGATCAGACAACTAATATGCTACAAACTAACGTAACTAGAATTTATTATCTGTTAAGGTCAATAATATTATTAAAGCTCCGTCCCTTCATAATTTACCACTCCACTCCAACTCGATCGCTTGTCGATTTCCTTTCTCAGCTTCCATACCTTTCCTTCTCAGACATTCATGTGCCATATCCATCCTTCTTCTCAGCCTGCCTCTCACACTCACACTCTCAGATACCCGCATATACCAGTTTCTTTATCATTTCGTTCTCCTTTCTCTCATCTTTACCTTACCATCAAACTGTTGCGTACACTCTCTTCTACTCTAGCAAGAGGCTTATTTACCTCACATCGTTCGTGAATAATAATAGTTCTCAATCTTGTCCACTCTACGCACTCCGTAAGTATCTCTCAGCAGTTGCTCTTTCATTATGCAGTAGTCACTAATGATTTATCACACTCCAGCTGAACCAGTGTCTCACACCCATATGTTAATGTGGGTACTAACACAGTTTTATGCAGTCATTTTTCATTCTCCATATTAAAATCTTTGTTTGGTATCAAGGCCCTCATAACACCATCTACTTTCCTTTCCTGATCCCCTCTACGCTACGGTGAACTGTACATTTACGCATCATTTTTAGTACGGTACTGCGCTGAGGAACTTTCAGTAAGCCACAGGTTTAAGTCTTTCTCCATTTGCCAGCAAGTCACACTGAGTGACCTTTGCCAACAGTCATCACCCAACTCTTCTCTACTATAAATTTACTTTCCAATCACGTCGTTCATGGACATTCCCAAAACGCTGCACCAGTCTGCGGAGATTCTGTTCTCGCCGATGATTTCACTTCACTTTTCCACTTACCTACCCGCTTTTCACGTCACCATGACAACAGTTACTTTAACAGTCACGAGATACATGCCTGTTCCTAATATACAAATTGTTTCTGACTGGGATAAAGGAAAACTTGAGGTACTTAATGCATTAAAACCTCATCCCTTCATCTTTAATTCCAGCAAAATCTTACACAAGAACGTTGCTTAATTTTTACGATCACACAATCACATTCTTTATCATCTCTCAACATCCTTGGAACATGTTTCTCTCGGTATCTGCCATGGAAAAACCACATTGCATCATTTGCAAAAGCCGCATCCCAGGTATTGGTGAGCTGAATCGACCCCGTACTGTCTCGAACCCTTTGCAGTTGCTAACACTAAGGAAGAGGCCAATTTCACGCATGTGTGAAATGCAGCTCTTATTTGTGTGTGGCAGGGGTGTGGAGGTGGAAGGGTGCTCGCTAGGGGGCTTTCACACATTCAGGAGTCGGACGAAGAGTTGCCAAGCGTTCAAACTCCTCGCGGATTCTTTTGTCAGTTTGGCCAAGAATCCAGCAATCTACGAGTGCACCAGGTGGGCGCTACAAGTAGCTAGCATAGCTTAAGCATTCCTACGAGTTCCCTAGGGTGGCGCTATGAGTAGCTATGAGTCACTACGCATTGCCGAACCAAATGGACCGTAGTACTACGAGTAGCCATGAGTAGATAACAGTAGCTAGGAGTAGCTAAGACCCCCACTAGAGTAGTTACGAGTGCACTACGACCATCAAGATTTTGATGTGTGTCTGTCAGGAGTGTTGGGCGAAAAATATATATATATACTATGTATACACACACACACACACACACACACACACACACACACACACACACACACACACAAACACACACACACACATATATATATATATATATATATATATATATATATATATAGGTATGTATATAAAGGATGTGATGCAGGTGGACTACTCATTCAATAGCGAGCTTGCATTCAGCATATAGACCTCTGTCCTCAACGACCATGGCCGGTGGTGCCCGGGAATTGAAACTACTGATGCTGCAGGTGAATTTGGCATGTGCAGCCGACATCAGTGTGGCAATATGTAGGCTGTTACTTGAGAAGAAGAAAAGGAAGCAAAAGAAGAGAACCCTTTGGAGCAGGTTATGGCTACTACGACGTCCTATGTACGGCCAGTACGAGAAACTTATTGAAGAGTTGAAATCAGGGGACTCCCAAAGCGTCAGAAATTTTCTTTGAGTGGATGACAACATGTTCATGGAACTGCTGGAAAGGGTTGGTTCCCGCATCGAGAAGCAGGACACCTGGAGGAAGTCACTGTCACCTGGGTTGAGGCTGGCCATCACTCCACGCTACCTGGCGACTGGACATAGTTACAAAACCCTTTCATATGGCTTCAGAGTGGACCACAATACCGTCTCACATATCATTCCCGAGACCTGCAAGGCCATCATTGCAGAGTACCTGAAGGATGTCCTGGCCTGCCCCACAATGCCAAAACAGTGGAAG
This sequence comes from Coenobita brevimanus, assembly GCF_032717465.1. NCBI lineage: Eukaryota > Metazoa > Arthropoda > Malacostraca > Decapoda > Coenobitidae > Coenobita > Coenobita brevimanus. Next base: position 35,874,124 of record NC_137008.1, on the reverse strand, counting down.
GAGGTGGCTTCCCTTTACTCCAACAAATGGAATTTCCACCGTGCAGTCGGTGCCTTGGAGGCACAATCAGGTGCCCCCCCCAATGATGGATCCCACTACTACACCTCAAATCCAACGGTCACTGACTCCCAGCAAACTCGCAGTGACACCTGCCACACTTTTACCATGATCTTGGCATATTCGTAGCAACTCATAGATAACTCTTAGCTACTCTTCGTAACTCGTGGATGAAACGAAATGATACTTTTGAGCACTCCTGTGAAACTCCTACCTACTCTTGGGAGACTCATTTCTGCTCTTACAAACTCCTAGTGACTCCTAGCTACTCTTAAGCCCCGTACACACTGGGCATCAAGTTGCACAACGTTTTGAAAATCACCGATTTTCGGTGTTGCGGGCCGAGTTGCGTGCATTGATGCGCCGTTCTGGCTCGAGGGCATTTGTGCATCATGTTGCACAACTTGATGTGGGCCGGGCACTAGGCAGTAGCCGCGCGACTGTCATCCGGAGAGCATCTTCATGCCAGATCATATCGGGAATGATGACTGAGGAAATACTGCAGACACAAAGACTGGACAAAAGCAACTACAATGCATTTTATTGAAATCCTGAAGGAGTGTTGCTCAACTAGTGGCGCAACTTGTGAGTCTCTAGTGTGGACACTCTGGTCTGTCAGCAACATGTTGCAGGTCGTGAGGCTGAAACTTGTTGCGCAACTTGATGCCCAGTGTGTATGGGGCTTTAGTTACTCACAATGATTCTTAGCAATTCGCAAAGGCTTTTTGATACAAGCATCCGTTGAGAGTAGGTATGAGTCGCTAAGAGTAGTCCGAACACCTTAGGTACGACCTAGAAGTTAAAATAAATTCGTAGCGATTCTCGAAATATGTTGAACCTGTCAAAAACATCAGGAGTGCGCAGAGTCCCGATACAGTGCCGAGAGTCTGCAGGACTACAGAGGAATTGTCAGGAGTAGGATGCAGAGTGTCTCAAGAGCAGCAACTTGCAATGATTCTTCATCCGACTCCTGAATGTGTGAAAGCCCCTTTACTGATCAGGTGTTCTACATAGAATAGAGAAAATCTCGTCTCATCAGCTTCTGTCTTTTACTGACACCCTTCAACATCTCTCTATTCGCTGTAGTATTGTACCTCTCTTCCTATATTGTCACCATTTCATTAGTCACTGTTTTCTGATTTGTTTGCTTGCATCTCTCTCCCCTGACGGAGGGTGCACAGTACCAGTGTAGCAACGTACTTTCATCCCTTATCTACCCAGCTCTGTGATGCAGGAGTTAACTGGTACTCACACTCCTTTATGTATGAAATCGCGGAACATCTTTCATCAATCTGTATTTTCCTCAGTCTATGACCTTCAATCTTCTAAACATCTTTCATCAATCTGTATTTTCCTCAGTCTATGACCTTTAATCTTCAAAATGCAATGTATCCAGGTATCTCAAAAGAAAGACTCGTTCTGGCTTTCTTTTGTTGTCCTTGAAAGGACAATACATTGGAGGCTTCCAGGATTTCGTTTCCTTTCTCCATGCACTAAATTTATGACATTCCAACTTTTTTTTTTTTTTCGCAACTTGAGTTTTAGTCTCTTCCATTAATTCTCTCTCTCTCTCTCTCTCTAACTATTCATTTATATATATATATATATATATATATATATATATATATATATATATATATATATCATCATGAGCTGTTGAGGTCCACTGCAGGACTGGCCTATCCCTACCAAAGCAGGGACGATACAGCCAATGTATCTCTACCCAGTGCCTTAGGCTGTCTAGTAGAGACTGTATATAGGGTGAGAAGTGCTGGTAAGTGTAATTGTAATGTTGTAGTGGCTTTGGATGTGTGTGTAGTCTGTGAACCAAGTGTAATCGGCCCGCCGTCAGCTGACCAGGACAAGCATACTAGTATGCGACACTGGTTTAACCACAGCACACCTGATGTCTGCCAAAGTGGTCAGTGGCTCGGTGAATGATTCCCAAAGTTTTTACAACTGGCGGGAGGCGAACCCGCGTCCACCAGCTTACGAAACGCACACTCTACCACTGTACCACAGAGGCTCCATATATATATATATATATATATATATATATATATATATATATATATGTATATATACTGTATATATACATCTATCTATCTATCTATATATAGCCCGACGCCCTAATCCCGCAAAGGGTGGCCGCAGACAAAATGCCTCCAGGTCACTCTGTCACCCACCATTTGACTACCCTCCCCCCAACTCACCCCCCCTCCCTCATATACCTCTCAACTCCATCCCTCCACCTCATCCTCGGTCTACCTCTCCCTCTCCCTCCCTCCACCTCACCTACATACACCCTCTTAGTCAGTCTTTCATTCTCCATTCTCTTCACATGTCCAAACCACCTCAGTGTATTTCTCCTAATCTTCTCAACAACATCCACATTCACCCCACATCGTTCCTTCACTTCTTCATTCGTCAACCTGTCCCTCCACGTCACTCCACATGCTCCTCTCAAGTAACTCATTTCCACTGCTCTCACTCTTGACTTGTTCCCCTCTTGCAAGGTCCAAGCCTCACTTCCATACATCAGGGTAGGGATCACAATACTATCATGCAGTGACTTCTTAACTTCCATACTCACCTCCCTATTTCTCATCACTGCTTTTAGTGTACCAACAACCTTCCTTCCATGCTGTACCCTTTCACGCACTTCATCCCCCAAAGTTCCATCCTTACTCATCACACTACCCAAGTACTTGAATGCACTCACATTCTCCATATCCTCACCATCCAACCTCACTGCACACTCTGTGACTTCATTCCTCTCAAACACCATAACTTTACTTTTGTTTACATTAACTTTCGGATTCCTCCTCCTACACACTGTCCCAAATTCATTCACCAAACCTTGCAACTCCCATTCATCTTCACTCAACAGTACTGTATCATCAGCAAACAGCAACACCGGAAGCTTCCAAATCTCACCCTCATTCATTAGAGCCACCCCCACATCCACTGCCCTACCCTGCACCTCCTTCACAACCCAATCCATGTATAAATTAAACTGCCATGGAGACATCACACAACCCTGTTTCAGTCCCACATTGAGATCAAAGAACTCACTCAGCTCACCATCCACTCGCACCGTAACCCTAGCTCCCTCGTACATACTCTTCACAGCACTCAACAATTTCCCCTCCACTCCATATATTCTTAATACCTTCCACATACCTTGCCTGTCTATTCTGTCATAAGCTTTCTCCAAGTCCATGAAGGCAGCATACACTTTCCTTCCCTTCTCTAGATGCTTCTTCACTAAATATCTTAGAACAAATATCTGATCTACACACCCTTTTCCCTTCCTAAATCCCCCTTGTTCTTCTCCAACTAGCTCCTCTGTCATATGCCTAACCCTATCAATGAGTATTCTACCATATATTTTACCAGTCACACTAAGTAGGCAAATACCCCTATGGTTACAACATACTTCTCTCTCCCCTTTTCCTTTGTATAAAGGAACAATTATACCTGATTTCCAGTCCTCTGGAACCATTCCCTCTTCCCAAGCCAATCTACACAACTTCTATATCCACTCCACAACAATCTCACCCCCATACCTAAGCATTTCACCACACACTCCATCAATTCCTGGGGCCTTTCCCAACTTAATCTTCTTCATCGCTTCCACTACTTCCACCCTACTGATCTCTTCCTCCCTCCTCTCATCTTTTCTTCTCCCAGCCATTCCCCAACCACTTACTGTATACTCGCACTGCTCTCACTCTCTACATTCAACAAATCCTCAAAGTGCTCCTTCCATCTCCTCAGTTTCTCTCTCTTCTCCACCAACAATCTATTATTCCTATCTTTCACTCCCCTACTATTTCCCCTTTCACACTGCCTTACTTTCTTTACCTCCTTCCAAAACAATTTCTTACTCTCCCTCCATTTCACACTCAGATTGTTCCCAAACTCTTCATCCACTTTCTTTTTACTCTCCTTCACCAGTCTCTTAACCTCCCTTCTCCTGCTCACATATACCTCTCTCTTCTCTCTCTCATCTTCTCCCCTACCTATACTCACTAACCATTCACTATATGCCTTCTTCTTTTGTTCTACAGCTCGTTTCACCTCATCATTCCACCATGCTGTCCCTTGCACACCCTTGCATCTCCTCCTCACTCCACAAACCGCCTCACACGCTGCGCTTATCTCTTCAGTGAATATCTTACATACGTCTTCCACCCCTTCCATCTGCTCTAGCTCATACCTTCCCAATCTTTCTTCCACTATGCTCTTATACTCTGTCATCTTCTCACTATCTTGCAATTTCTCCACTCTTCTCCCAGGAGTTGCTTCCTCCTTTCTTCCCCTTCGTCTCCTCAACCACTTTCTTTGCAGCTCTACCTTGGATATCACTAAGTGATGGTCCGAGACTCCATTCCCCCACCCTCTCCACACTCTTGCATCCAACACTTGTCTTCTCATTCACTCATCCACACACGTGTAGTCTATCATTGCCTTTTGTTCAACAAGTTCACCATCCATCCTCCTCATTACTCTCCATGTATACCGGTGGATCATCTTATGCCGAAAGTAGGTGTTGGCTATTGCCAATCCCTTACAAGCACAGATGTCCACCAAAGCACTTCCATTCCCATCTACGTCAGCTGGCACACCCCACTGACCAACCACTCCATCCACTCGTACATTCCCAACTTTGCCATTCATGTCTCCAATCAACAGCACTCTTTCGCTCCTCTCAAACTTGTCCATACATGCTTCTACACTCGCCCAAAACTCATCTTTCACCCTTGCCACTCGATCCTCTGTCGGAGCATGCACACATACAATCGCCCACGCTTGTATACCTACTTTCATCCTCACCCATACAATCCTTGCACCCACTGTTCCATACTCTCTTATATTCTTCTTCCACTTCTTGCTTATCATCAGACATACTCCCTCTCTTGCCCTCTCATTTTCATTGACTCCCACACATATACCTAAACCATATTCCCATTCTTTCACCCTTTCTCCTTTCCATTTAGTTTCAGTCAATCCACATATATCCACTTTTGCATCCTCAAGCACCTGAACAATCTCTCTCTCTTTCACTTCATCATTCACTCCTCTCACATTCCACGTTCCCACCCTAAGAATGTCCTTTGTCCGTTCCTTAGTCGTCAACGTATGGTCCGTAAGGGTCCGAGGCACTTTATTCGCTTTTTTAGTTAGTTCTTTTTACGGGGTGGGGCACTAACCCACCACCAACCCTTTTAGTCGCCTCGAATGACAAGCAGGGATACTGGGGGAGTATTCTTGAAACCCCCCCTACCCCCAGGGGTATATATATATATATATTTTTATATATATATAATATATATATATATATATATATATATATATATATATATATATATATATAATAGGTCCATTATGATGTGGCAGGAGTAAACCAGCTCTGATGTCGGGCCCTGGTGCAGATGTCGCTTATTGTACTGCGCAGTTGACCTTTGAGTGGTGTGGTGCGGTGAGGATCTGTCCCTTCTCCCTTTGGGGCTGAGATACGAATAAATGTGTGTGTGTGGATGAGTAAATTGGGAGTGTGTTATCCTGTCTCGGCTACTCCCCTTTCTTTGGGGAAAGCAGTCTAGGTATATATATATATATATATATATATATATATATATATATATATATATATATATATATATAAAACGTGGATTACCTATAGCTTTCATTCATTGTTTCAGGACGTCTTGAGGGCAATACAGGAGTGAGAGGTGGGAATGAACCTTATAAAACCCTCAAGCAACATCTCTTAAATGCCAACAAGTGAATAAATATTGACACACTTTGTCACGGGGTAATGTGAGTTTAAGAATTAATAATGCTGGACGTTACTTGAAAATAGAGACAAGGAACTGGCTTGTGAAAATCAAGCAGCAAGTTTAACTTTATGCCAGCTTACTTCGCCAGTTCTCTTAGGACGAGAATGTATAAACTTTCTCAACAGTACACAGCAGGGACTAATTACTTACGCGTGCTGTTTGTTAGTACTGTTAGCCTCTTGAGAAAGTGACTCCACCCCTGACAATCAATAACTAATGCTAATAATAATAAACAGGTTCTTGCCGGTGCTTAACTCCTGGCTGGCACAACGGATTTAAGCTTGATACAAAAGAACTGGCCTAAGTACCAGTCATGAATAATGTAAAGAGTTTGTGCAAACTATGAGCGACAACTAAAATAAGCTTAATGTGGAGAAATAAAACACGTGTCTAATTACATTAAGCTCAAAGAAAAGAACTGTAAATTTATTTATTACAATAAAATAAATTTAAGTTATATGAATCTCAAATATTAATTCAAAATAACAAGGAGAATACACTCACTCGCTCATTCAAAAGCTAAACACACTTAAGCCTAGAAAAACGAATAGAAATACTGGTCAGTGAAGGGGAGCTGTACAAGTAGTCTGGGCGCCTATGATGAACATCAAACGCTGCTATTCGCTAAGCCTGCTTCGCCAATTCACCGTCTAGGTGGAGATTCAGGAACTCGCTGTACAACGGAGGCGCTGCTCTATGCTGGGGACAAACGATCCTACCCTCGAGGCAAAAGCTGACTAAATTCAAACGAGTAAAAGAGGTAGGGGCTGGCCATGTTTGCCAGAAGTAGGGCGTGGCCTAACTTCATCGGTCAGCGGAAAGAAAGTGAACGATATAGGTTCACAATAAATCACTCAGTGAAAACACTAATGTCGTGGATAAGAATGGTCACTTGTGAAACCGTGACAAATGTTTTGAAAACCATCCCGAACAAAGTGAATATAAGGACGGTTGAACTGAGTGATGCCCAGTGGAAATTTCACTAGAGTTCGTGGTTTTCTCACTAAAGTACAATGTCACGAATTTATAAATATGCTCGCACGAATTCGTGACATTACGCCCCATAAAAAAAAAATTTTCTTCAAAATTTTTTTCGATATACATACATATAAATCCTAACTCAGTCACACAAGATTCACACTGTGGTGTTTTTACTATCCTGCTATAGGAGAAAATGACAGTCGCCCATGAGCATAAAAACCTCGTATTTACATTAACAGAAGCAAGCTTGAGGAAAAACTCCGTGACGACGGTGAAAAATCCTGTACTCAGGTCAAACTGAGCAAAAAGTTTGCTACATTTACATTAACAACTAATTGTTATGTAGTGTGATGTATGTAATACACGGTGTAGGTGTGACAGTTGCGGTGTAACTGTGCCTACATGTAAAATTATATAATACAAATCAATAGTAAATAGTGATGACGAGGCAGAAGAGAAGAGGCAGCAGCATGCGGCAGAGATGTTCAGCTGATCTGCATGACAGAATTGCTACACCCGCCAGCTGCACCTGTGAAAGCAATCAAGGTGGAGCATCAAAACTGTCAGTTCAACAAGCAATTTTTATTAAATTACAATTTCTCTCTCTCTGCCCAGCAGTCAGTATATATGTTATAAAGAGTATGCCCTAGCCGAAAATTTTAAGTGATAGCCTAGCTTTGAACATTCCAGGTCGCCATTATTTCGTATTGGATACATCGTTAACCAGGAAACGTGGTCCCAGGACAGAATCTCAAAGGACCCTTATAGTTTGCTGGTTAAACCCTAAACCTACATTATTATTAACGAGGAAACGTGGTCCCAGGACAGAATCTCAAAGGACCCTTATAGTTTACTGGTTAAACACTACATTATTATTAAGCACGAAACGTGGTCCCAGGACAGAATCTCAAAGGACTCTTACAGTTTACTGGTTAAACCCTACTCTACACTTACGATTAACACTGGCAAGCTGAGAATCCCTACACAATCTCGGGCAGGTCACATTTTAACACCCACTGTGGGTGTGAACACTCAAGTGGATAATGTGCATTCTCCGGGAATCCTCAGAGAGGCCCACAGCTCGAGACACCACAAGGTAATTCAAACACAGCCTCGGATTGTTCCAGCGGGGTTCTTGAACTTCCCCCTTAACCTACGGTACACATGTATGTACAGGCCCTGGACATAATGTGTCGTGTGGGGCCAACAGGCGAGACGTCAGGTCTGCACCCACATTACCACTGCTCTCTCTCTCAACTGCTTCAGAGATTATGGGTGTGGATTCAAACGGCACAGGAAGGACATGTCCCTGATCAGTGGTACGTTGACAAACATTGCAGGAGCGCTCAAAGCTATTTATTTCTTGTCCCATTCCTGGCCAGAAAAAGTAAGCACGGATATGGCCCTGGGTTTTCCTTTTGTCCATGTGACCTCCTAAGGCTGAACAATGACCCCATTCTAACACTGCTTGGTGATACTTAGCGGGAACGACAAACTGCAGTTGAACCTCGCCCTGGGGTGTTTGTGACTCACGGTACAGCCATCCTTGTTTACGAAGGAACCTGGCTTGACCTCCTGTGAATACTTTATCACTCTACCCTTTTGTTTCTTCTGCACGGCAGCAAGTGTTGGGTTGGAATGTTGTTCTTGAACAACATCTTGGCTACAAATCAGATCTTTCGATTCAATGGTCACCGGGGTGACACAGTTCGGAGCCTCGGCCATGGTTCGTATTACTGCAGCCGAAGTCTGAGTAGCATCATCGATGGTGCAACTATACTTGGGACCTGCTATGTTGCCTATTATTAGGACAAACAAAGGTTCTGGCATGACAACTGCAAGTGTCGTACCAGTGTAAAATGGAGATGCCACCTGGATACGTGCCTCAGGAAACAATCTCACTGATCCATCAATAAGCTGAGCTTGGATCTGTTGACCTGTGTATTCCTCAGGCCGAACTAGACTCTGCCTGACAGAGCAACCAGAGAAACCATTGTCTCTCAGGACCTTTACAGGAACGCCTCCCACAAACCCTGGCTGAACAAGAAAGGCACTGTTACCTGTGGGAGGGCCTGTGAAGGAAGCAGCCAGCCACTGATGAGGCTGCTGAATAAAAGATGTGGCAAACATGGTGCCCTGAGAATTTGATACCTGAGGAGTCGTACTCACTGTCTGGGAAGATGGAGCGTTGACCACCTGTGGTGGAGGGTTCACTGTCGCTGGGGGACTAGTGAACCATTGGGAAGTACCCATACTGCTAGGGATGACACCGCCGTACTGCTGTTGAGGAATGAAGGCTGCGTTTGCCTCCTGCTTCCGATACACTGGGGCCGGTGCTGAAAAGGATAGTCCTGACTGTTGATTGCATGGCTGATACTGCTGCTGGTTAGGGTAGTTGTTATACCCTTTCCACTCAGGTTTCTGGGTATTTTGCCCCTGGTCCTTCTTCTGTGGTTTGTTTGGACCTTGGCCATTATTCTGAGAATGGCCTTGTTGCTGGGGTTCAGTCTGAGACGGTTTCACAGATTTGTCAGCTTTCCTGTTCCAGGTGTGTTGCTTACGAGTTTGATACCCGTACACAGTGAAGAATGCATCACCCTTCTCCACTATTTGGCTGGCATCCCTTACCTGGCAGATCTTAAGCTGAGTCATAAGCTCAGCAGGCCACGACTTTTCTAGCTGCATGCGCAGCATAAGGTCAATTATCCCCTCTCGTGTGGGAGGAGTTTCATCTTTCTCCATCCACTCATCTAAGTAAGCAGCAAGCCAATCAAGAAACTGAACAGCAGTCTTCTTTTCTTGTAGAAACAGCCTCATAAACTGACTCCTGGCATCGTCAACTGTGAGACCATACGCTTTGTTGAGTGCGGCCTTCATCATCTCATACGTGAGATTGTCTCCACGAATTCTGGCAGAATATCGAGGGCAGGACCCTCAAACAAGCTAAGAAACTGAAGCCGCTTAGCTGCCTCATCCAGCTGGCACACCTGAGCCATGTCTTCGAAATGAGCTATGAATGGCTCAATTCGCTCGCCTTCCTTGTATGGAGGAAGCTTGATGTGTGGGGTCGCCAGAACATGCGCAGGGAGAGCGCTCGTGGAGCTTGGGTTAGCTGCACCAGATGTATCTGAAGCCAAGGAGTCTCGCTTGAGCTTCAGCATCTCAAGTTCATGTTTCTCACGTGCCTCGTGCTCGGCACGTTCGTGTTTTCGTTCTCTCTCTCGTTGTTCTCGCTCATATTCGCGTTCTCTCTCGTTGTTCTCCCTCGTGTTCACATTCTCTCTTGCGTTGTTTGCATTGTTTTTGCTCGTGTTCACGTTGTTCTTGCTCGTGGTCACATTGTTCTCGCTCGTATTCACGTTGAATTCGATGCTCTTTACGGGCATCATTCTCACGTTGTTGCTCATAACTAAACCGTGAGAGCACGTACTCCTTTATTTGTTCGGGGTCTGTAAGCTGATCTTTGGCTTCCTGTACATATATGTTAGTAGCCATAATGTTAACTCATCTAAGGCTAAGTAGACTAAAGACTGAGTACTGACTGCTATTTTGCAGAGAAATGCCAATAATCAAGAGTAAAGAATATAGGCACAGGTTGGTGGTGACCAGTTTTATCTAGTTAAACTGGTAAAGAAAGAAAAAAAAAACTGACTGGGAAAACTGTTCCATAAAATTAATAGAAATGAATCAATAACCACCAGTAAGCTAGTGCCTATAGACTTTAATGATAAATACCTAGGTGTGAGTGGGTGAGTATTACCTCGTTAATAAATTTACAGCTAGGAGTTAATATCCTGGAATGAGGTCGCCAGATGTCACGAGGGAATGCGAATTTAAGAATTAATAATGCTGGATGTAACTTGAAAATAGAGACAAGGAACTGACTTGTGAAAATCAAGCAGCAAGTTTTACTTTATGTGGCTTACTTCGCCGATTCTCTAAGGACGAGAATTTATAAACTTTCTCAACAGTACACAGCAGGGACTAATTACTCACGCGTGCTGTTTGTTAGTATTGTTAGCCTCTCGAGAAAGTGACTCCACCCCTGACAATCAATAACTAATGCTAATAATAATAAACAGGTTCTTGCCGGTGCTTAACTCCTGGCTGGTACAACGGATTTAAGCTTGATACAAAAGAACTGGCCTAAATACCAGTTATGAATAATGTAAAGAGTTTGTGCAAACTAGGAGCGGCAACTAAAATAACCTTAATGTGGAGAAATAAAACACGTTTCTAATTACATTAAGCTCAGAGAAAAGAACTGTAAATTTATTGATTACAATAAAATAAATTTACGTTTTATGAATCTCAAAAATGAATTCAAAATAACAAGGAGAAGACACTCACTTGCTCATTCAAAAGCTAAACACATTTAAGCTTAGAAAAACGAATAGAAATACTGGTCAGTGGAGGGGAGCCGAATGAGTAGTCTGGGCGCCTGTGATGAACATCAAAACGCTGCTATTTGGTACTCTATGCTGGGCACAAACGGTCCTACCCTCGAGGCAAAGCTGACTAAATTCAAACGGAGAAAAGAGGTAGGGGCTGGCCGTGTTTGCCGGAAGTAGGGCGTGGCCTAAGTTCAACGGTCAACGGAAAGAAAGTGAACGATATAGGCTCACAATAAATCACTCAGTGAAAGCACTAATGTCGTGGATAAGAATGGTCACTTGTGAAACAGTGACAAATGTTTTGAAAACCATCCCGATCAAAGTGAATATAAGGACGGTTGAACTGAGTAATGCCCAGTGGGAATTTCACTAGAGTTCGTGGTTTTCTCACTAAAGTCACGAATTTATAAATACGCTCGCGCGAATTCGTGACACACTTTAACATAATTGTTTGATTATAACATAAAAGTAATACCAGCAAATGGGGGAGGTAGAAAGTGTGTGCAAGGTATTCACGGAGGAAATCTGTGCAACATATGAGGTGGTTGTGGTGATGAAAAGACGAGAAAGGGTGCAAGGAACAGCATGGTGGAATGAAATGGTGAGACAGGCTGTGGCACAAAAGAAGAAAGTGTACTCTAAGTGGGTGGGAAGCAGAGGCGTGGAGGGAGTTGAGAGACGGAATAGAGTCATATGTAGAGACGAGGAGACAGGTGAAAAGAGTAGGAAGAGAAGGATGAGAATGGATGCGGAGTTTGGAAGGATTTTCAGTGTTAAATGGAGGGATTGTGAGAAAATTTTCTGGAAGTAGGTTAAGAGAGTAAGACAGGGTGATAAAGAAGGTGGTATGGGAGTGAAGGCCAAAAATGGCACATTGCTAGTAGAGAAGGGAGAAAACGTGAGAAGCTGGAGAGAATACTTTCATGACCTGATAAACATAGAGAATGAATATAACGCAAGTATAATTGGCTGTGGAATGGCTGGGAGAATGAGGGAGATCAGGAGAGAGGAAGAGATCAGTAGGATGGAAGTAACGGAAGCAATAAAGAAAGTCAAAATTGGAAAAGTCCAAGGAACTGATGGAATGTGTTGTGAAATGCATAAGCATGGGGGAAAGATAGTAGGAGAATGGACGTGGAAGATGTGCAGATTGGCCTGTGAGGGAAGTAAAGTCCCTTAGGATTGTAAGTCAGGTATAATTATTCCCCTGTACAAAGGAAACGGTGAAAAAGAAGTGTGTGGTAATCATATGGCATTTGTCTTCTTAGGGTATTAGGAAAAATGGATGGTAGGATACTTATTGACCGAGTTGGGGAAGTAACAGAGGAATCAGATGGAGAATAACAAAGAGGTTTTAGGAAGGGAAGAGTTTGTGTAGATCAGATATTCATCCTTAGGTCTTTAGTGGAAAATTTTTTAGAGAGGGGAAAGAAGTTGTATGTGGCCTTCATAGATTTAGAGAAAGCATATGACAGAGTTAATGGGCAAGGAATGTGGACAATATTGAGAATATAAGTAAATGGGAAGCTGTTGAACGCCGTGAAGAGTATGTTTGAGGGCGGTAAGACTGCATTGAGTGTGGATGGTGAACTGAGTGAATTTTTCTCTCTGAATCTTGGACTGAAACGGAGATGTGTCATGTCTCCATGGTTGTTCAATTTGTTTAAGGATGAAGTTATAAAAGATATACAGAGTAGGACAGTGGATGTTAGAGCGATCCTAATGAGAGAGGACACCGTCTGGAGACTTCTGTTTAGATGTTTGCAGATGATAGTGCATTATTAAGTGAAGACGAAGGAGAACTGCACGGCCTGATGAGTGAGTGAGTAAGAAACAGAACCTGAAAGTGAAAGAGTAAAGCTGTGGTCTTTGAGAGAAATGAAGTCGCTGAATGGACAGTGAAGCTGGTTGGTGAAGAAATGGAAAATGTGAGTCCATTCAAGGACTTGGGTATTGTGATATATACAGGAACTCGTAATATGGGCTTTTATATGGCACCAAGACCGTTGACCTTGAATGACCTTGAAAGGTCAAACTCAAGGTCACGCATATTCAGGGGACCCTAACTCGAAACTCGTTGAAGATATTTACTATTACCAAGATATAGGAAGTCTCATATGGAATTTCATTTGGCAGCATGACCTTTGACCCTGAGTGACCTTGAAAGGTCGAATGCAAGATCAAGGATTTTCAGAGGGTGTAATTGCAAACATTTGCACCATTACTTTAGACTTTAAGTGTGCACTGGTGCTAAATGGAAGAAACGAGTCAGTATTTAATAACTATAAAATAACCGCTGTTGGGCAAGGTTTGTTGTGCCTGGCACCACTTGTTTAATTAGGGACTCAGTCAACTACAGCTCGCACAGATATATATTTTCTAAAATCCCTTCCATGATATTTAGCGATGAAGAGTACATACACGAAATTCTTCAATACTGTAATCATTGGTTATTATACCAGTTTTCTGTATATGATTTACTAAGTAAATTTTTTTTTATAATAACAGAACAGAGGAAGGAAAAACACATGAATAAAAAAAAATAATCCATACACCAGATTACTTCCGTCCTCCATTCATAAAATATCTGTAAGAGTTGGACTTGAACAGCTGTAGGTTGAAATCTGGGGGGAAACAACTCTGGGTAAGCGAGCTCCAGAGAGATGCAGTTCAGGGAATAAAAGAACTCTGATAGGCAGAAGTTTTGCAATATGGCTGAGTGACATTCCAGTCGTGAGCACTACCAGATGCCCGTGTAGCACGAGGGAAGGCAAGGAGAGGTCACTCGCAGCCCAGCTCCCGTCCCGTCGACACCTCCACTCCAGTCCATGGAGAGACCAGCCCCCCTAGCATCACCGAGGAGACATGGCCTGTCTTTTCCACCCGGAGGGCGACGGCCTAAGACCTGCTCGTCAGGAGGTTGAGAGCAGTTTCCTCCCTCCGCCCACCTGGACCAGGGCCTGCCCTCCCTGCGACCGTGTCCGGGCCTCCCTCCTTGGTCTCCTTTTGCTGCGGAGCTGGGCGAGTCCGTACGGCCTTTTTCCACCAAGGGCAAGGGGGTTGAGGGCAGCGGTGGTGCGTTATCCACCTGCAGTTCTTCGTCGGCGCCTTCCAATCGGCGCCGCGCCTCTACCCACCTCTGCACGTCCCGCCCTGCCCTCCACGACCATCAGCTGTGCTTGCTTGCCCTTCTCATGGCCTTTCCCTGCCTTTGCTGTCTTTCCCTGCCTGCCATCATTGGCCCAGCTATGCTCTCACTTGGAGGGCTTTTCCTGCCTTTTTCCCTGACGGCCTCTCTTGTTTGCCCGTTCCCCACCAGAGCTGTGGGGAAAATATTCCAACAACAACAACATGGAGAGGTGGCACGACGGACGCAACTTCATCTGAGCATTTACCATAAAAATATTGGTAAAATAATGCAAGGGAGGCAATATTCCTTCTTACTTGTAGAGGAGGTAGTTTATTTATAATAGCAGGATTACTAATAACTCTAACAGCTTTGTTCTGAATTTTGTGTAGTTGTTTTAATGCAACCTCTCCACATCCATTCCACAAGGGTGAGCAGTATTCAAGCTGAGAGCGCACATGACTCTTATAAATTATAGCTAACTGCTCGTCAGTGAAAAAGTAACGGACTCTGTACAATAATCCAAGTTTCTCTGAGGGGGTTTTAGCAAGTGATCTTTCATGAGAGGTCCAGCTGCAGGGCACCGTTAAGTGAGACACCAAGAATTTCAATGCTTTTGGAGATGGGAATATTAGTAGCATTGAAGGTAATATACGAATCTGACAATATCTGTCTGTTAGTAAATTGTATATATTTAGTTTTACTGGCACTGAGACAAGGTTGTTTTGTCGCCATTCATTGATTGCAGATATGTCTTGAATTATGGAGGTGGCTGTACTGAGTTTAGAGTTAGAGTTATTAGACTTTGTAAATGGGTGTTTGAGTGTGAATGAACTGTGGAGTGTTGAGTCATCTGCATTTGAATGGATGGGATTGTGGGTGGCAGGTAAGAGATCATTAATATGAACCAGGAACAGAGTTGGTGCCGGAACTGATCCCTGTGGCATGCCGGTGTTAACTGAGTGGAAATTGGAATATACATCATCTACTTTTATTTCTCTGTCATTGAGATATGAGGAAAGCAGAGGAACAAAAGTGGTTAGGCCATAGCAAGGGAGTTTGGACAGCAGAGAACTGTGCCATACTCTGTTGAAAGCTTTAGAAATATCAAGGGCTACTGCATGAGTTTCTCCATATAGGTCGATTGATTGATGGATGGTAAGAGTCAGGAGGTTGATTATATCAATGGTGGATCTTTCGTGGCGAAAACCATATTGTCTGTCGCTAATTAAGTTGCTGGATTCAAGATGTTTAACTATGTGCTTATTAATTAAAGTTTCAAATACTTTACCAAGAGAAGAAGTGACAGCTGTTGGTCTGTAATCAGAGGGATCAGAGGAACTCCCTTTTTTTGGAACTGGGTGGATATTGGCTTCTTTCCACGAATTTGGGAATGAAGAAGTACGTATGCATAGACTGAATAATTTAGCTAGAACAAAGGCAAGTTCCGGGGAACTTTTTCAAAAGAATTGGAGGAATTCCTTCTTGGCCTGGAGCTTTGTTGGTAGGTAAATTGTCTAGGATGGATTTTATGTATCTTGTCTGTATTTTAAGTGGACCAATTTCGGGAGAGTCAAGTTCTAATGCTGGGACATGCTGGCTGGCTTCCTCTGTGATAGAATTTCTGGCAAATGTACTGGCAAAGATATCTGCTTTCCCACGCGGGTCATTTGTAATGTTGCCATCTGACGATTTTAGTGGAAGAATGGATGATGACTTGTTAAAGCTATTATTGAAAGAACTGAGCGTGGACCAGAATATTCTATTGTCATTAGGGTTGTTACCTAGTTTTGATGCTTGATTTTGAAGAGAGTTTGATTTACCAAGATTTATTACAGCTTTTGCATGGTTTCTAGCAATTTTAAATGGACAGCGTGATTCAGTTGTTTTTTATTTTAAGTAAGAGTTTTATGCTAATGACCTTTGGGCTGTTGCTCTGGCACAGTTGCAATCAAACCATATTGGAGAGTTCGATCTTTTAGTGAACTGCTGACTTTGTATGAATAAATCCATACCAGTTAGTATTAAGTCATTAAATATGGGACTGGGTAGAACTGACATCACCAGAGAAGAAAGACTTCCATGGAATGTCAGCAAGATAATTTCTAAATCCATCCCAGTTTGCCCTATTAAAGTGCCATTGGGTCACCCTAACAGGTTCAGAACAGGGAGGTTTGGGGGGGGCTAAGTAATGAGGCTTTGATGAGATTGTGGTCAGAGGATCCAAGTGGTGACAGTACCTCTATCCTGTATTGATCTGGATTATTTGTCAGGAATAGATCCAAGAGATGGGCATCATGGTCAGGATTATCAGGTATTCTGGTTGGTTGCTTTACCAACTGCACGAGAATAAACGATTCTGCAAGCAGCTCGCACTCTAGACCAGCATCATCAGTCCCGGCAGAATGCAACAACCATTTAACATTATGTACGTTAAAATCACCTACAGTAAAGTGGTAATTTCGGTGCTAAGGGCAAGGTTAAGGTTACTCAACTGTGTGGATATGGAGTCAGATACACTGGGTTCTGAAAAAGCATTGGGGGAGCGATAGACTACACAGATATATTTGGTAATGTTTAATTTAGTTTATACAGTGAGTAATGAAAATTAATTGAAGTTTAAAACAGTGTCAACTGCATATTGAGATTTGATATAACAACAGGCGCCGCCCTTGTTACAGAAGTTTGTGAGGAGATGGTAACCAGGAAAACAAAATGGGGATATTTCTGTAGAGGGAGAGATTTGTGGTTCTGTGAGGAATAGGGTCAGAGAGGATATGGACTGTAGGAAAAAATGAACTGAATTTGGATTGATGCTGAGACCACGGATGCAGTTGAAGATACGCTGCACCTGCACTTCTCCACTGACGAGCATGATTGGAAATTGCGACAGTAGCTGCCGGCACAGTTGTTTTATGGCGACCCGGAGTACCATCCTGCCGGTGGTGGCAATTCGAGATACTACCTCGTTTGACAGAAATAATGCAGCGGCCATTGTTGGAGGGAGTGGAAGTAGGTGTTGGAGGAAGTGGAAATAGTGTGGTGTAGACAGTTGAAGGTAGAGGTATTAAGAGAGTATACTGGCCTAATCTCTGTGCAAATGAAAGCACTGAAAATGTTCAGCAAAGGGAGATGGTCAGGACCAAGTCCTGAGGGCTGGTGAAACGGGAGCTCCAGCTCTCCCTATCACCAGCTTGCCATCCACCTGCAGAACAGCCATTAGAATGCATAAAACAAGTGCTCCTTTAGCATTCGTTACATATCATTAGAAGTCTCGCTATATGTTTAATATAAAACGCATATCATCTGGTTATCAAAGAGATTAATGTTTCATCTGGCAAATGCTGAAGAGAATGTACCGACTGTATGTTATAAAAAAGGCACAATTTATGAAGCCGAAATAATGCGAAGATGAAGTCGTCCACTGAAATCGCAAGTACAGATGTTTCCAGGAAGACAACAACAAAATTTTGCGTGGGCGTGTGCATACATTCTTCATCTGATTCCTTTAAATATTTTGCAGCCAAACGACTTCATGTTGGTATTATATATAAACATATATGTCTCAGTGTTTTATTTGTTTTTCAAACTATTGTATGTTAAAAGACATGACTGTGAATGTAAGTAATTGGTTTTAAGCTACGAAGAAAATTTGTCTCGAGGTTTAGACGGTTAATTTACGTAGTTTAGTGTCCTTCAGCTTTATCATACGGAAGCTTCTTTTCCTCATTTCTTTGAGCAAATATGTTCATAATATTATACTTATGAATAAAGTGATAAAGGAAACAAAACTGTAGTTTAGTTGACCGCTTTTTTATTTTTCAAATTAAGTTGTCAGATGAAGATTGGCAACTTTTTGGAGTTTGTGAATGCTCCTATTTAAACAATTCTGACCCAATTTGGACAAAACCTAGTGGTGAGGTTAATGGGCATGCAGGGACGAAGTATGTCAAGCTTGAGAACAATCAGTTAAAGGTCAAGGTCACAGAGTCAAAAGATCGGTCACAGACTAAGAGGTTAGTGTTTCGCTCTCCAAATGACCTTTCCTGTTAAGACATCCAGATTTTATTCAGTTCAAGGATTTTTGGAACAGGAGCGGGTTAATCAGAGCCTTCACTAATCCCTTCACTACTATGTCGCTTAAGCTGAATAATTTACAAAAAACTTTGAAGATTTTTAAGTCAGTAACTCTCTCTCTCTCTCTCTCTCTATTGTTTGAAGACGTTGGAATGGCCGTGTGTTCAAAACTATCTGAACAAAGTCGTTACAATAAAACGATAGGTAGTCCCATTCTTACACACACACACACACACACACACACACACATAGATAGATAGATGTGTGTGTATCAGAATATATATATATATATATATATATATAAATATATATATATATATATATATATATATATATATATATATATATATATATATATACTGTGTATATTGTTACGGAACAGAGACTAAAATCACTACTGTCCCGCAAAGTTCCAGGTTCAAAACAAAAGAGTTAGGTAAAATTACAAGTTAAAGTTTAATGCTCAAACTAACAACAAAACATTCAGGACTCATCAGGATAATGTAATGGCAAAAACAGGTTAAATATATGGTTAACTGCAAATAGCCTCTATTAACACGAAATTAGCAAGAGTAAATTTATCTAAGTCAGCCCTGATAAAATGAGAAAACCAGATAATACTCAGTGAATGCAAGATATATTATTACAGATACAAAATATTATTACCACTGGCTGACAATATGAATTACAAAAACTTTACTAGGCCTACGAATCAACACCTAATGCTATACAGCACAACAACAAAATGTAATAACACTCATACTCAAATTACACAGCTGCTAGATGGTTGGAGACTTCCTGAGCACTCACAATAATAACAACTGTACAGGGAAGGACAGAGATGTGAGCAAAATGAGGAGTAGATCTAAGTGGCAATTAATGCAGAGACTGAGCTCATTATATAGGGGCCGGCAGAGCTTGATACAGCTTGTAAGAAGGACGCGCAAATGAAGCCAGAGGGGACAAAGAGTTGACAATCCTGCTCTGAACAACAGAAAGAACGACTTACTCTACTATAAGGGAGGAGGGGGGGAGTGAGGTAGAATACGCTCGTGATCAAACATGCAGCATACTGTACGTTAGAATTACACAAAGGATGATGAAATCATAGGCTATGTAACACCTCCCCACAAAGGAAAAGAAATTTACAAAGGAAATTTCTTATTACTCTAAAACAATCTGTCTAAAGTCTAGATAAGCAATCTGCAATAACATTTTCTTTCCCCTTGACATGTTGTATGTCTAATGAATACTCCTGAAGAAGTAGACTCCATCTTGACAATCTCTGATTTTTATCTTTAAATTTACTAAGGAATTTCAGTGGGTTATGATCGGTATAAATGACTATGGGGTCAAAACCAGAACACAAATAAAATGAAAAATGCTGTAAACCCAAAATCAAGGCCAAAAGCTCTTTCTCAATAGTTGAGTAGTTCTTTTGAGGTGGAGTGAACTTCTTACTGTAATAAGATACAGGGTGTTCAATACCCTGATCATCCTCTTGCAGCAAAACAGCCCCAGCTCCTGTATCACTTGCATCAACAGCCATCTTAAAAGGCTTAGCAAAATTTGGAGTAGCGAGCACTGGCTGACTTAATAGGATAGCTTTAAGTTTGGTGAAAGAGGATTCACAGTTATCGGTCCAGACAAACTTAACTCCCTTTTTCAGTAGGTCTGTAAGTGGTGATACAAGAATTGAAAAGTTAAGAACAAATCTCCTGTAATAACCTACCATTCCCAAAAATCTTTGTAGCTCTTTCCTACTTTTAGGTCTGGGAAGATCACTTATAACCTGAACCTTAGCTCCTGGTGGTGCAACCTGTCCATCACCAATTACGTACCCAAGGTACTGAACTTTAGCTTGACCAAACTCACACTTTGATAAATTAGCTACAAGATTAGCCTGAACCAAACGCTCAAGAAATTTACTGACATGGCATAGGTGATCTTTGCAGTTGTCACTGAAGATTAATACATCATCAATATAAACAACACACCCTGCCAAACCCTCTGTTACAACATTCATGAGCTTCTGAAAAGTGGCTGGTGCATTCTTCATACCATATGGCATTACAGAACATGAAAAAGTCTTTTCTAGTGTTACAAAACATGAGATCTCCCTAGCACGTTCAGTCATAGGTACTTGCCAGTATCCCTTTAACAAATCAAACTTACTTTTGTGCCTAGCCTTTCCGATCTTGTCTATGCAATCTTCCACGCGAGGGAGAAGGTAAGTGTCTGTTTTGGTTATCTGATTAACACGTCTGTAGTCGATGCAAATCCGCTGTGACCCACCTGGCTTAGGGACTAGTGTGACAGGAGAACTCCACTCGCTCTGACAGGGCTCAATCATCTTGTGGTCCAACAGGTAGCCAAGCTCCTTCTCGATGAGAGGAACTTTCACTGGGTTCACACGGTAAGGAGGCAATTTAATTGGCTTTGTGTCTCCAACATCGACATCATGCATCAACACAGTGGTTCTTCCTGGAGTGGCACGAAACACTTGCGGGTACTCCTGCAGTAATGCCGAAAACTCCTGCCTTTCCTCGGGAGCTAGATGAGAAAGCTTAGTCTGGAGATCATTCATGATATCAGGATTCTTCCCCAAACTATCACTCAGGCTCATGCTGCATGGGAGAACTTCACTTGCAGACTCAGGTGGAACAGCTACAGTGCAGACTGGGTTATTTTCGTCCCGCCTGTGATATAACTTTAGCATGTTGATGTGACAAAGTTGCTTGTTCTTTCTATGATCTGGTGTGGCGATGACATAGTTGACATCACTGAGTTTCTTCTCCACAAAATAAGGACCACTAAACTTGGCTTGAAGAGGTTGCCCATGAACTGGTAGCAGAATCAAGACCTGATCTCCTGGCTGAAAGTGGCGTAACCTGGACTTCTTATCATACCAAGTCTTCATCTTCTCCTGAGCAGCTCCTAAATTCTCTCTCGCCAGCTGTAAAGCAGTGGACAGCCGTTCTTTGAACTTCATCACATACTCCAGCAGGTTGACGTCATCTTCCTCCGACAGCCAGCATTCCTTGAGTAACTTAAGGGGTCCTCTTACTTCATGGCCAAACAGTAGTTCAAAAGGTGAGAAGTCCAGTGATTCATTTGGAGATTCTCTTGCGGCAAATACAACGAATGGAAGACCTTTATCCCAATCTTTCTGATGTTCCAAACAGTATTTCTTGAGCATCGATTTGAGTGTTTGATGATATCTCTCCAATGCTCCTTGGGTCTGGGGATGGTAAGCTGAAGACGTGATCTGGGTGATGCCCAACTCTTTCTGAGACTGCTTGAAAACATTTGACATGAAATTACTTCCCCGGTCTGACTGTACCTCCTTGGGCAGACCAAACTTTGTGAAGAACCCTAGCATTTCCTTAACCACGTTCTTTGCTGAGATATTTCTAAGTGGAATGGGTTCAGGATAACGAGTAGCCATATCAATCAGGGTCAACACATAAGAAAATCCTAAAGAAGTCTTAGGAAGAGGGCCCACAATATCCACCAATACACGGATGAATGGCACCTCAAAAAGAGGAATGGGAACTAGAGGTGCAACCTTTTCGGTCTGATTACACTTCCCCACAACTTGACAGGTGTGACAAGACTTACACTACCAGGAAACATCCCTGAAGATACCTGGCCAGTAGAAGTGTTTCAAAATGCGTGCCACAGTCTTCCTCACTCCAAGGTGTCCTGCCAAACTGGAATCATGAGCCACTCTAATGATATCCTGCCTACAAACACGAGGGATGACAACTTGATGTACAACCTCCCATTCACAGTCGGCTGATACTGTTGGGGGTCTCCACTTCCTCATAAGTACTCCTGACTTTATATAATAACAAGTAGAAGCACCAGCTGACTCTTCCTCACTGCAAGCAGAGTTAGCTAGACCTTTCAACTCAGGGTCAGCAACCTGCAACTCAACCAACTCTTGACGAGACAAATTATCAACACTACGGGGTACTGCCTCATCTGATGAGTGGTCCAAATTAGCAAGAAAAGTGTCAGCTAGGATAACATCATCATCATCATCATTATCCTCTAAATCACCAGTAACTTTAGACTTAGCCCTAGTGACAGCACATGCAGAGAACACATCAGGGACATCACAATCCTGGGCCGCAGCCACTGGCTCACTAGACAACTGAGGAGCTGGACACACTTGAGTTCCACCAATATCATTTCCAAGTAAGAAAGTTACACCTGACATTGGGAGTGTCTCAACCAACCCAACCATAACAGAACCATTAACAAAAGCAGACTCTAAATTCACTCTGCACAGAGGGACAAAGAAGTAATTATTCCCTACACCTTGTAAGATTACAGTTTCATCAGAGGAATTAACATTAGAGCCTAGAACACTGGTCAGCATAAGGGATTGGCAAGCACCTGTATCACGATATATTTTAACTGATTTCCTGTCATTACTGTCCAGAGGACTGACAAAACCATCAGACAGGAAATTAGCACATGAACTCTTGAGAGTGTCACCCACATTACTGCTCAAAAGAGGAGCTTCATCATGAGAATTTAATTTACCCCTCAAAGCAGGTTCAGTTAACTCAGTTAAAGAATTCTGGGAACTCTCAAGAGTGGACACTAGACCAACTGACTGAATATTTAAAGACTCCTTTTTGTTCACATCACGCTGTCTCCTAAAACATTTCTCCGTAGTATGACCAAGCTTACTACAATAAGTACATTTACTTTTCTGAAATCTAGAGGTGAAGCTGGTATTTACTTCCTGAGAAACATCATCTTTATTCTCTTTCCTGTTACCTGTACTCTGAGTAGAGGCAACGTACTTACTCTCAGCTTTCCTTTTTTCTCTAGAATATCTCTTGTGAGTGAGAACATATTCATCAGCTAAAACTGCAGCATCAGACAAATTATCTATTCTTCTCTCATCAAGATATAGGCTTACATCTTTATTAATACACCTTTTGAAGTCCTCCAGCAAAATCATCTGCTTAAATTTACCAAAATCAGAATCCACATTCTTAGAATTTAACCACTGCTCTAACAGATCTTCTTTGATTTTTGCATACTCAACATGGGATTGCTTATCTTGCTTGTAAGTTGTTCTAAATTTTACTCTATAGGCTTCAGGAACAAGCTCATAGGCCTTAAGAATCAAGCTCTTAACTACATCATAATTATCAGATTGATCCTGAGGCAAAGATGCATAAGTTACTTGAGCTTTACCGGTGAGAACAGTTTGAAGGAGTACTGGCCAATACTTTTTGGGCCAATTAAAACCTGTAGCTACCCTCTCAAACAACTGAAAATACTTTGTTAAATCAGATTCATTAAAAGGAGGGACAAGTTTAACATTTTTAGCCACATCAAAATCATCAGAGCTAGATGATCCAGTTCCACCTTGTTTCATGCGATACTCATGGTCTGCCTGAATCCTAGCAAGTTCAATTTGTGCCTGAGCCTGTACCTGTGCCTCCTGAATACAAGCATTTGCCTGAAATTCAGCCTCCTTAGTACGAACCTCCTGCAGGGCTAGCTGTAACTTAGCGAATTCAATCTGCGTTTGCTCATTTGGAGGAGTTACATTAAACAAGCTTTCATTAATCATGTCAACAATTTGATCTTTAGAATGATGAGAGCGAACAACAATTCCCAATTGTTGAGCAACAAGATTAAGTTCATTCTTTGTTCTTTTTTCTACATCACACACTGTTTGCACATTTGACAAAAAAATCTTTGGCTTCATCAAGCGTAGTAATAGTGGACATCATGAATAAATCACAGTCACAAAATATCAAGCAATATCCTTATGATAAAATCCTGAATATCCTGATAAGAGGTCGCCAAATTTATGTTACGGAACAGAGACTAAAATCACTACTGTCCCGCAAAGTTCCAGGTTCAAAACAAAAGAGTTAGGTAAAATTACAAGTTAAAGTTTAATGCTCAAACTAACAACAAAACATTCAGGACTCATAAGGATAATGTAATGGCAAAAACAGGTTAAATATATGGTTAACTGCAAATAGCCTGTATTAACACGAAATTAGCAAGAGTAAATTTATCTAAGTCAGCCCTGATAAAATGAGAAAACCAGATAATACTCAGTGAATGCAAGATATATTATTACAGATACAAAATATTATTACCACTGGCTGACAATATGAATTACAAAAACTTTACTAGGCCTACGAATCAACACCTAATGCTATACAGCACAACAACAAAATGTAATAACACTCATACTCAAATTACACAGCAGCTAGATGGTTGGAGACTTCCTGAGCACTCACAATAATAACAACTGTACAGGGAAGGACAGAGATGTGAACAAAATGAGGAGTAGATCTAAGTGGCAATTAATGCAGAGACTGAGCTCATTATACAGGGGCCGGCAGAGCTTGATACAACTTGTAAGAAGGACGAGCAAATGAAGCCAGAGGATACAAAGAGTTGACAATCCTGCTCTGAACAACAGAAAGAACGACTTACTCTACTATAAGGGAGGAGGGGGGGGGAGTGAGGTAGAAGACGCTCGTGATCAAACATGCAGCATACTGTATACACAAAGGATGATGAAATCATAGGTTATGTAACAATATATATATATATATATATATATATATATATATATATATATATATATATATATATATATATATATATATATATTACTGCCATTATGGTGTAGTGTAAGTGCACTCAAAATGTGTCATGATGACAGTATGCAGTACCTATAAGCCAGCTATGCACTGCACCAATATATGCCCCTACCCATGAAAAATAAAAAAATAGGATTTCATATCGCTTTACTGTCTCAAGTTTATTACCATAGTTTTGGCGCCTTGCCATCCCTATATCTTCATACATTGTATAAAAGGTTTCTGTATTTGTTATGTAGATGGGAAGAATATCTGAAAAGTTATACACTGGCTTTGTGTGTGTGTTCTTACCTAATTCTTACCTAATTGTATCTTTACAGGAATGAGTCAAGCTCGTACTGTCCCGTGTCTTAAACCATATTTATCATACATATCCTTAAATTTGTGAATTGTTTTGGCACACACTATTTCATTCGGTAGTGCATTCTATTGATCAATTGCTCTGTTTGGGAAACTGAATTTCCTTACGTCTTTATCACCTCTCTTCTTATGCAGTTTTTTGCAGTGTCCTCTTGCTGATGCTTCTCCATATGTTAAGTAATCATTTATGTCTATTTTCTCTTTCCCTGATATGGACTTATATAGCATTATCATGTCACCTCTTTTCCTTCTCTCCTGTAGTGTTGGTAGATTCAGTTTATTTAGTCTTTCTTCGTAGCTTAGGTCCCTTAAGCTTGGTATCCATCTTGTAGCGGCCTTTTGAACTTTTTCAATCTTGTCTATGTGCTTTTTGAGATGAGGACTCCAGATTACTAATACATATTCCAGGGTTGGTCTAATGAATGATGTTATTATCCTTCGTAGCATGTCTTCATTTATGTACGTGAATGCTATTCTCATATTTGCAAGCAGTGTATACATGTTCCGTGCCTTCTCGCTGATGTGGTCAGCCGGAGATAGTCTGTTATTGATTATCACACCTAGGTCTTTCTCTCTTTCTGATGTGTGTAGGGTTTTATTTCCTAACTTATATTCCCAATCAGGTCTTTTTCCACTTTTACCAAACTTGATTACATGACACTTGTCCACATTGAATTCCATTTGCCATGTACTACTCCATTCATGAAGTTTA
This sequence comes from Coenobita brevimanus, assembly GCF_032717465.1. Lineage (NCBI taxonomy): Eukaryota > Metazoa > Arthropoda > Malacostraca > Decapoda > Coenobitidae > Coenobita > Coenobita brevimanus. Next base: position 35,847,914 of record NC_137008.1, on the reverse strand, counting down.
TTTAATTCTTCTTGTAGCTCTTTACAAGAGTCTGTGTTAGTAATTCTCCTTTGTATTTTTGCATCATCTGCAAACATATTCAGATAGCTCTCATTTCCAGTGTTACTGTTTATATCATTTATATACACTAAAAACATGATTGGTGCCAGCACTGAACCCTGTGGTACTCCACTAGTCACTTCTTTCCATGATGAGTAGTTTCCTCTTAGTACTGTTCTCATTTCTCTTTTTATGAGAAAGTCTTGCATCCAACAAAACAGTTTGCCTCGAATTCCTCCTTGATGGTACAGTTTCCATAAAAGTCTTTGGTGTGGTACTGTGTCAAATGCTTTCTTGAAATCTAAATAGATACTGTCCTCCCATCCTTCCCTTTCCTGTATTGTGTTTGTTACTCTGTCATAGTAGCTCAACAGATTAGTAACACATGATTTTCCTTTTCTGAAACCAAACTGTCTTTCTGTTATTATACTGTGTTCTTCTAGATGATTTACCCAAGCTTTTCTTATAAGCTTTTCTAATACCTTGCTTACAACACTGGTCAGTGATACTGGTCGGTAGTTGAGTGGATTTTGTCTATTTCCTTTCTTGAATAAGGGGACAATATTTGCTTTTTTCCAAATATCAGGTAGTTTACCTTGACTCAAGGATTTCTTGAAAATTAAAAATAATGGTTTACTTAACTCCTTTGCACATTCTCGTAATACCCAACATGAAATTTCATCAGGACCACTTGCTTTTCCTCTGTCTAATCTACTTAACTCCTCCTGTATTACTTTTTCTGTTATTTGTATATCTGGTAGTATGTGTGGACATGCATGTTCCACATAGTCCCTCTCAAAATTTTTTTCTTCTGTAAAAACTAATTGAAATTTCTTATTTAGTGCTTCACAAATATCTTTCTCTTGTGTATATGTGATTCCCTCGTCCGTAATTGAATGTATTATATCTTTTACTTTGGTTTTGCTTCTGATATAGCTGTAAAACAGCTTTGGTTGATCACTACTTTTATTTATTATATCCTCCTCAAACTGTTTTTTGGGCTTCCCTCCTTATTCTTGTATAATCATTTCTTGCCTGTTTTTAATTATTATACGCCCTTTCACTATTATGTCGTCTGTGTCTATTCCACAACAAATCTCTTCTTTCTTTTGATTTTTTACATTCTGTATTGAACCATTTCTGTATTTTCTTATCTGCTTCTTTGTCTGTGGGATGTACTTCTGGGCTCCTATTTCATAAAATTCACAGAATTTTTTATATACAGCATTTAAATCTTGTCCTCTAAGCTCATTTTCCCAATCAACTTCTAAGAAATACTTCTTTAGGTCTTGATAATTTCCCTTTTTATAGTTTAGGCTCTTTTTGTAACTGTCATTGCTGTTTACTATGTCATATGCTATCCTGAAGTTATAATTTAGTACTGCATGATCGCTTTTGCCGAATGGAGGGTGATATATTAAACTGTCAACATCATTTTCTTGCCTAGTAAATATTAGATCTAGCACTGAAGGTACATCAAGTCCTCTTTTTCTGGTGGTTTCCCTCACATGTTGCGTTAGAAAGATCTCTTGTACGAGATCCAGGAGCTTTTGGTCCCAACAGCTTTCTTGGCTAATTATATCTAGAGTATTCCAATTTATATTTGTATTGAAATCCCCAGTTAGTATAATTCTTTTCGATTTCTCTTCCATTTTATGTAGTAATGATCTTAAACTCTGAATTGTATTCTCTGCCAGGTCCTCATATTCATCTCTTTCCCATGTGTTTGATCTGGGTGGCATGTACAAATTGGCTACAATTACTTTACCTTCAGATGTGTCGATCTCTACTGCAATCAGTTCTACTTGTGATGGTATATCTCGTTTTATTTCATTGGCTTTTAGATTTTTCTTAGTTAATATTATAATTCCTCCTCCTTTTTTTAAATTTCTGTCTCTTCTCCATATATTGTATTCCTCTAAGTTTAGTATGTCATTGGATATCCTTGTGTTAATTTTGTTTCTTGTGTTAGGCATATTATTTGTGGTTCATTTTCTCTGACATAATCATTCGTCTCTAGTAATTTAGATACCATTCCATCCACATTTGAGTACATCAACTTTATCATCTTGTTTATATACTTGTCATGACATGGTTCTACTACCTTCCTTCTTTTTATTCCATCCTGTTTGTGTACCACTTTCGTACCTGCAATCGTATTACTTTGTAAAAAAATTTCTTCTCCTCTTCTGATCTTCCCTCATTTTTTGTTTTTGCTTCCTCCTTTTCTTTTCTCTTTTCTCAGTAATTCCAGTTCCTCTTGTGTTAGGCATCTTTTTATCCATACATTTTTGAACTCCTCTTTTTCCATAAGATTCTTCGCATTTTTTAGTATCTCTTCCACAGTGTTTACACTCTGGAAAGTCACCTTTAGAGGTCTTGTCTTGTGTGTGTGCGTGTGTGTGTGTGTGTGTGTGTGTGTGTGTGTGTGTGTGTGTGTGTGTGTGTGTGTGTGTGTGAGAGAGAGAGAGAGAGAGAGAGAGAGAGAGAGAAGAAGAAGAAGAAGAAGAAGAAGCGATGTGATGAGAACATGATGCGAAAACGATGGGAATGAATGTAAGAGAAGCAGCGTGGTGTTGACACTATGGTACTAACACACCTTCTACGCTCTCCCTAAATTATGAACCATGAAATTGTAGTGCCAATATTAACCGTGCTATCGTGGTGGTGGTGGTGGTGGTGGTTTGAGTAATGACTGGGCACTGGTTGGCTGAGTGGGGGATGGGAAGAGCGGGAGACGGGTGGTTCCAAGTAAGAAGCTAGTTGGGGTGCCTCAGTGGCTGGGTCGGTTTAGTGTTGCTCTCACACTTGGAGGACGCTCTGAGTAATGGGTTCGAGCCCCACCGACCGTCATTGATTTTGAGGGGTGGAAGGTTACAAGCTAACGCCTTGTTAGCAACAATCAAATAACCAAACCCACACCTTACCACTGTCTACTTCAACTGTCTTCTGTTTCACCATCTGTGACTTGTGTCTGTACTACCCTCCTCCGAAACTCCCCGTGACTTTATAAGAAGATGAGAGAGTGGGAGGGGAAGAGAAGTCATGGCTGGGAAGCGAAAGGGAGGGGGTGGGGGTGGGGGGGGGAGTGGAATGAGAGGGCTGGGAGGGGAAGCGAGGCCATGGTTGGGAGAGGAACGTTAGGGGAAGCAGAGGTGGAAGGAGGAAGGGCGTGGAAGTCCGTAGGTTTGGGCGAAATGGGAGTAAGTATTAAATAAAGATAACAGGAGGCCTAGGCTGCGACGAGGTTATCTGTTAGAAAAAAAAATGCTAATACTGCTTAGATTAACCAACGTGTAAGACAAATGGATAGAAAAGAGGAAGACTCTAACCCACCACACCATCGAGTAAATCCAGAGAGAAAACGATAGAAAAGAAAAAAAACAAGTAAGGAAATTTTATGGCAAAGGTAGAAGAGGAACGACAATGCACGATGTCCTCTTCCTTCTACAAATCTGTTAAAGAAACAGCGTACACAATCGCCGAATGATCTCATTATTAGCAAACATCTCACAGTCGCCAGCATACACTTCAACCTGGAAATAAACAAGACTCAGTTACCTCTAGCCTATAGTGTTAAAATGTATGTCTAGCCGAATCTTAGGCGTATCAATAGTTCTTGTGGCAACTGTGCTGGCAGCTTGTCTGCTTGTTCCACTACTCAAAACAAAATAATTTCTCCCTATACTGTTGTTGCACCTCTTGCTTTTGAGTTTCATTTATTTATTTCTACCCACAGTGTCATTTTGTATTTCGAACAAATTACCATATCTAACATCGTTAAAATGGTCAAGATTTTTGCACATTTGTATTAGATCTCTCTGAGTCATCGCTCTTTGACGAAAAACATACCCAGTTTCTTTATTCGCTCTTCGTAGGGTAAATTTAGCAGCGATGGGATCATTTTTGTGGCTCTGTGCTTGCACTTTCTCAAGTCTGTCTTCGTCCATAATATGATTCAGGTACCATTGATGCAAACAAATATTCTAGGTGAGGCTCCATTCAATGACGCATAGAGCTTAGTGATTACATCGAAAGTTTTATGATCAAAGTTACTTGCAATGAAAATGAACATTTTGTTTGTCTTGTTACTGGCTGCTACTCACTGAAAAATTTGAGGTCGTTACTGATAATAATCCCTAAATCCTTCTTGTTCTTTGCTTCCGTCAGTGGGGTATTAGGCCATGCGATATTCGTAGGTAATGACTTTATTTATATTAAATTTCATCTGCCTTTTTTCACTCCAGTTTATTTACTTGTCCAGGTCATTTGGTGTCGCTTCACAGGCTGCTTTCATAATTACTTTGCCTCCAATCTTCATGCCATCTGCAAATTTCGCTACCTTAGAAACGACTTCATTTTCTAGGTCACTGACATAAGCGGTGAAAAGAACTGGTACTAGAACTGACCTGAGGAACTGCTCTGGCCAGTCTGATGATGTGTCGTTATCACAACAAGCTACTTGCAGTTCGTTAACCAATCACCGGATCATGAACATAATTTGTCAGAGAGGCCTTGGGATTATTGTTTTTCTAGTATTTTTAGATGGGGGATTTTATCAAACGATTTCCAGAAATCTAGGTGGATGACATCCGACGGTATTTTTGTCCCAGGTATCGTATGTTTGTAAAAAAAAAAAAAAAAAAAAAATCCAAAATATTTGTAAGGCATTATCTATTATTAGGAAACCCATGTTGTTTGCCAGTTAAATAATTATGTTTACTAATGAATAAGGTATTTTATCTCTTATTATTCCCCCCCCCCCAGATTTTGCGTAGTATTGACGTTAATCTTATTGCGCGGTAATTTGTGGCGCATTTCTTATATTCCTTTTTAAAGGTAGGTGATATATTAGGGAGTCTCCATTGATTAGGTACTTTACATTTAGTTAATGACTTATTGAACATTTTTAGCTAGGAGGAAAGGCTGTCTGCAACATTCACGAAGTATGAGAAGAGATATCTGATCTGGGCCAGGCGATTTATTTGGGTTGATTTTCTGAAGATAATATAACCATTTTGTGTCCTGTCAGTTTGTTGCTTGACCTACCTTCTGGTGCTGAGGAAACTGGATTGAGGGATGGGAATGTTTACACTATTTTATTTGGTGAAAATACTCTGGAAGGAGTCGTTCAGTAGTGTTGACATCATTGGGTTATCATGGACGAAATCACCTTCCGAGTTTAGTAGAGGGCCAGTGCTGTCTTTTACATTTTTCTTACTCCTCACATAATAATAATAATAATTATAATAATAATAATTAATAATAATAATAATAATAATAAAATAATAATAATAATAATAATATTAATAAATAAATAAAATTATTATTAATTCACTGTCATCTTAAATTCACTCTCATCTTAAATGTCGGGACCAACTACCTAGCCTTGGGCCCCTACGCTCCACATGGGGCAATGTAGGATTGGATGATGGATGGATGGATAATTATAATTATAATTATAACAATAATAATAATAATTTAGGGTTCCATCATCCACTCACTTGATGTAGTGCTGCCTACTTCCTTAGCCTTTATCATTCTTTTTCTGTGCCTACCCTCCTCTCTTCCTGTTTCTCCCATCTTTCCTGTCACTACTTAATGCTTTTCTTTCCGTTACAGGTGGCTTTACATTGAGTGACAAGCCAAATGGTTTCCTGTAAGCCAAGAAACCATTTACAACGCTGGGTGGTAACCATATAACCAAACCATACGTGCTCCCTACGTGTCAAGTGGGTTGGTGGAGGGTTAGTGCCCCTCCCTGTGAAACATATAACTCAGAGTCAAATGGCCACCCCGTACGGGATTATGGCGTCTGGCAATAGATAGATAGATAGATTTTGCTTCACGAGAAATTTTTGCCTCAGGCTCCTTTAGTTTATCGAATAATTTTCGTCCATTGCCGCAATAATTTAAGATACTCAGTACTGTCATTTTGATTTCCTGTACGTTTATAGCTTTTATGCTCCTGAAAAGACAGATGATTTCTTCAATATTCTTCGACGTCCAGGCCGGGTAATTACTGTGATGATTTCTTGGGGTATTTTTCGGTGTCTTATTTCGTTCGACAGACATCAATTGATCTGTGAATACTTCCCACATTTCCGCAACATTATCCACCTGCAGTAACTTAATGCAGTTGGTGCTGGAAATCTCTTTTCTCATAATGTCGAAGTTTGTTTTTTTAATGTTAGGAACTTAAAGGCAATTTATTCTGGTTAATGATAACTTCAAGTCTAATATTATGATTGCTGTTACTAAAATTTTCATCAACATTACACTAATTTATTAGGTCACTGACTGTTGCTAGAACAAGGTAGCGTATATTATTACCACGCACTGGTATACTTAATGACTTAACAATGCAACATCTACTAGTTCTAACAGCCAGTTCCCTTCTTTGTAATACACAGTTTTTTTCCAGTCAATATCCTTGTCACGAATCAAATTCGCGACATTTTCCTTTTGTGAGAAACCACGAACTATTAGTGGAAAACTCACTGTGTATCGCTCAGTTAACCGTTTCTCTCTCCAGTTCGGTGGTATACTTTTCAAAACATTCGTCACTGTTTCAAAAGTGACCGATCTAATGCACGTCATTAAGTGCTCTACTGAGCGATACTAATGTTTCTTTATTGTTCGTCTCTGCTTGCCTAAACCATTGGCCATACTTTCTGGGCTGGCCTGTGCGTCCTACCACACGCATCGTATTTGAATAGTCAGTCAAGTGTCTGTCGTGACGGAGTGAGGTTCTGTGCTCCAGCAGTGAGAGGTCAGCTAGCACCCAGACTCCACTAGACTACAGTTCTCCAGGCTCCCACCCTTCGTTGGTGATACACCACATTCATTGACCAGTATTTCCTTTTCGTTTTCCTAGACTTAAGAGTTTAGTTAAGGTGCTTTTCTTAGGCGTAAGAATTTAGCTTTTGCGTGAGTGAGTGAGTACGATCTCTTTATTTGAATGCATATTGTGATGTAATGTTAAATTTATTTCTTTGTAGTCAATAAATTTAACAGTTCTTTTTCTTGAGCTTAATGTAATGTAAACTCGTGTTTCATTTCTCCACAATTAAGCTTATTTCCCTTATAGCTCCTAGCTTGC
>NC_137008.1:35758662-35840673 GCF_032717465.1 Coenobita brevimanus | reverse complement strand
GAACCTGTCAAAAACATCAGAGGTGCGCAGAGTCCCGATACAGTGCCAAGAGTCTGCAGGACTACAGAGTGAATTGTCAGGAGTAGGATGCAGAGTGTCTCAAGAGCAGCAACTTGTACGATTCTTCATCCGACTCCTGAATGTGTGAAAGCCCCTTTACTGATCAGGTGTTCTGTTATAGAATAGAGAAAATCAACTCTCATCAGCTTCTGTCTTTTACTGGACACCCTTCAACATCTCTCTATTCGCTGTAGTATTGTACCTCTCTTCCTATATTGTCACCATTTCATTAGTCACTGTTTTCTGATTTGTTTGCTTGCATCTCTCTCCCCTGACGGAGGGTGCATAGTACCGGTGCAGCAACGTACTTTCATCCCTTATCTACCCAGCTCTGTGATGCAGGAGTTAACTGGTACTCACACTCCTTTATGTGTATGAAATCGCGGAACATCTTTCATCAATCTGTATTTTCCTCAGTCTATGACCTTCAATCTTCTAAACATCTTTCATCAATCTGTATTTTCCTCAGTCTATGACCTTTAATCTTCAAAATGCAATGTATCCAGGTATCTCAAAAGAAAGACTCGTTCTGGCTTTCTTTTGTTGTCCTTGAAAGGACAATACATTGGAGGCTTCCAGGATTTCGTTTCCTTTCTCCATGCACTAAATTTATGACATTCCAACTTTTTTTTTTTTTTCGCAACTTGAGTTTTAGTCTCTTCCATTAATTCTCTCTCTCTCTCTCTCTCTCTCTCTCTCTCTCTCTCTCTAACTATTAATATATATATATATATATATATATATCATCATGAGCTGTTGAGGTCCACTGCAGGACTGGCCTATCCCTGCCTTGGAAGCAGGGACGAGATACAGCCAATGTATTCCCACCCAGTGCCTTAGGCTGTCTAGTAGAGACTGTATATAGGGTGAGAAGTGCTGGTAAGTGTAATTGTAATGTTGTAGTGGCTTTGGATGTGTGTGTAGTCTGTGAACCAAGTGTAATCGGCCCGCCGTCAGCTGACCAGGACAAGCATACTAGTATGCGACACTGGTTTAACCACAGCACACCTGATGTCTGCCAAAGTGGTCAGTGGCTCGGTGAATGATTCCCAAAGTTTTTACAACTGGCGGGAGGCGAACCCGCGTCCACCAGCTTACGAAACGCACACTCTACCACTGTACCACAGAGGCTCCATGTGTATATATATATATATATATATATATATATATATATATATATATATATATATATGTATATATACTGTATATATACATCTATCTATCTGAGTCTATATATCTCGCCACGCCCTAATCCCGCAAAGGGTGGCCGCAGACAAACTGCCTCCAGGTCACCCTGTCACCCACCTTCTGACTACTCCTCCCCCAACTCGCCCCCTCCCTCATATACCTCTCAACTCCATCCCTCCACCTCATCCTCGGTCTACCTCTCCCTCTCCCTCCCTCCACCTCACCTACATACACCCTCTTAGTCAGTCTTTCATTCTCCATTATCTTCACATGTCCAAATCACCTCAGTGTATTTCTCCTAATCTTCTCAACAACATCCACATCCACCCCACAAACTTCCTTCACTTCTTCATTCGTCAACCTGTCCCTCCACGTCACTCCACATGCTCCTCTCAAGTAACTCATTTCCACTGCTCTCACTCTTGACTTGTTCCCCTCTTGCAATGTCCAAGCCTCACTTCCATACGTCAGGGTAGGGATCACAATACTATCATGCAGTGACTTCTTAACTTCCATACTCACCTCCCTATTTCTCATCACTGCTTTTAGTGTACCAACAACCTTCCTTTCCTGCTGTACCCTTTCACGCACTTCATCCCCCAAAGTTCCATCCTTACTCATCACACTACCCAAGTACTTGAATGCACTCACATTCTCCATATCCTCACCATCCAACCTCACTGCACACTCTGTGACTTCATTCCTCTCAAACACCATAACTTTACTTTTGTTTACATTAACTTTCGGATTCCTCCTCCTATACACTGTCCCAAATTCATTCACCAAACCTTGCAACTCCCATTCATCTTCACTCAACAATACTGTATCATCAGCAAACAGCAACAGAATGAAGCTTCCAAATTCCCACCCTCATTCATTAGAGCTCACCCCCACATCCACTGCCCTACCCTGCACCTCCTTCACAACCCCATCCATGTATATATTAAACAGCCATGGAGACATCACACAACCCTGTTTCAGTCCCACATTGAGATCAAAGAACTCACTCAGCTCACCATCCATTCGCACCGTAACCCTAGCTCCCTCGTACATACTCTTCACAGCACTCAACAATTTCCCCTCCACTCCATATATTCTTAATACCTTCCACATACCTTGCCTGTCTATTCTGTCATAAGCTTTCTTGTCCATGTCCATGAAGGCAGCATACACTTTCCTTCCCTTCTCTAGATACTTCTTCACTAAATATCTTAGAACAAATATCTGATCTACACACCCTTTTCCCTTCCTAAATCCCCCTTGTTCTTCTCCAACTAGCTCCTCTGTCATATGCCTAACCCTATCAATGAGTATTCTACCATATATTTTACCAGTCACACTAAGTGGGCAAATACCCCTATGGTTACAACATACTTCTCTCTCCCCTTTCCTTCGTGAGCAAGGAACAATTATACCTGATTTCCAGTCCTCTGGAACCATTCCCTCTTCCCAAGCCAATCTACACAACTTCTATATCCACTCCACAACAATCTCACCCCCATACCTAAGCATTTCACCACACACTCCATCAATTCCTGGGGCCTTTCCCAACTTAATCTTCTTCATCGCTTCCACTACTTCCACCCTACTGATCTCTTCCTCCCTCCCTCCTCTCATCTCTTCTTCTCCCAGCCATTCCCCAACCACTTACTGTATACTCGCACTGCTCTCACTCTCTACATTCAACAAATCCTCAAAGTGCTCCTTCCATCTCCTCAGTTTCTCTCTCTTCTCCACCAACAATCTATTATTCCTATCTTTCACTCCCCTACTATTTCCCCTTTCACACTGCCTTACTTTCTTTACCTCCTTCCAAAACAATTTCTTACTCTCCCTCCATTTCACACTCAGATTCCTCCCAAACTCTTCATCCACTTTCTTTTTACTCTCCTTCACCAGTCTCTTAACCTCCCTTCTGCTCACATATACCTCTCTCTTCTCTCTCTCATCTTCTCCCCTACCTATACTCGCTAACCATTCACTATATGCCTTCTTCTTTTGTTCTACAGCTCGTTTCACCTCATCATTCCACCATGGTGTCCCTTGCACACCCTTGCATCTCCTCCTCACTCCACAAACCGCCTCACACGCTGCGCTTATCTCTTCCGTGAATATCTTACATACGTCTTCCACCCCTTCCATCTGCTCTAGCCATACCTTCCCAATCTTTCTTCCACTATGCTCTTATACTCTGTCATCTTCTCACTATCTTGCAATTTCTCCACTCTTCTCCCAGGAGTTGCTTCCCTCCTTTCTTCCCCTTCGTCTCCTCAACCACTTTCTTTGCAGCTCTGCCTTGGCCATATCACTAAGTGATCGGTCCGAGACTCCATTCCCCCACCCTCTCCACACTCTTGCATCCAACACTTGTCTCATCTCATTCGCTCATCCACACACACGTAGTCTATCATTGCCTTTTTGTTCAACAAGTTCACCATCCATCCTCCTCATATTACTCTCCATGTATACCTGGTGAATCATCTTATGCTGAAAGTAGGTGTTGGCTATTGCCAACCCCTTACAAGCACAGATGTCCACCAAAGCACTTCCATTCCCCATCTACGTCAGCTGGCACACACCCACTGACCAACCACTCCATCCACTTTCGTACATTCCCAACTTCTTATGGTCCATTCATGTCTCCAATCAACAAAAGCACTCTTTCAAGCTCCTCTTCAAACTTGTCCATACATGCTTCTACACTTTCGCCCAAAACTCATCTTTTCACCCTTTGCCACTCGATCCTCTAGTCGGAGCATGCACACATACACCGCCCATACGCTTGTATACCTACTTTCATCCTCACCCATACAATCCTTTGCAAATCCCACTGTTCCATACTCTCTTATATTCTTCTTCCACTTCTTGCTTATCATCAGGAGCATACTCCTCTCCTCTTGCCCTCTCATTTTCATTGACCTCCCACACATATACCTAAACCATATTCCCATTCTCTCACCCTTTCTCCTTTCCATTTAGTTTTTCTCAGTCCAATCCACATATATCCACTTTTGCATCCTCAAGCACCTGAACAATCTCTCTCTCTCTTTCACTTCATCATTCACTCCTCTCACATTCCACGTTCCCACCCTAAGAATGTCCTTTGTCCGTTCCTTAGTCGTCAACGTATGGTCCGTAAGGGTCCGAGGCACTTTATTCGCTTTTTTAGTTCTTTTTACGGGGTGGGGCACTAACCCACCACCAACCCTTTTAGTCGCCTCGAATGACAAGCAGGGATACTGGGGGAGTATTCTTGAAACCCCCCCTACCCCCAGGGGTATATATATGTCGGGCCCTGGTGCAGATGTCGCTTATTGTACTGCGCAGTTGACCTTTGAGTGGTGTGGTGCGGTGAGGATCTGTCCCTTCTCCCTTTGGGGCTGAGATACGAATAAATGTGTGTGTGTGGATGAGTAAATTGGGAGTGTGTTATCCTGTCTCGGCTACTCCCCTTTCTTTGGGGAAAGCAGTCCTAGATATATATATATATATATATATATATATATATATATATATATATATATATATATATATATAAAACGTAGGATTACCTATAGCTTTCATTCATTGTTTCAGGACGTCTTGAGGGCAATACAGGAGTGAGAGGTGAGAATGAACCTTATAAAACCCTCAAGCAACATCTCTTAAATGCCAACAAGTGAATAAATATTGACACACTTTGTCACGGGGGAATGTGAGTTTAAGAATTAATAATGCTGGATGTTACTTGAAAATAGAGACAAGGAACTGGCTTGTGAAAATCAAGCAGCAAGTTTTACTTTATGCCAGCTTACTTCGCCAGTTCTCTTAGGACGAGAATGTATAAACTTTCTCAACAGTAGCACAGCAGTGGACTAATTACTTACGCGTGCTGTTTGTTAGTACTGTTAGCCTCTTGAGAAAGTGACTCCACCCCTGACAATCAATAACTAATGCTAATAATAATAAACAGGTTCTTGCCGGTGCTTAACTCCTGGCTGGCACAACGGATTTAAGCTTGATACAAAAGAACTGGCCTAAGTACCAGTCATGAATAATGTAAAGAGTTTGTGCAAACTATGAGCGACAACTAAAATAAGCTTGTGGAGAAATAAAACACGTGTCTAATTACATTAAGCTCAAAGAAAAGAACTGTAAATTTATTTATTACAATAAAATAAATTTAAGTTATATGAATCTCAAAAATGAATTCAAAATAACAAGGAGAATACACTCACTCGCTCATTCAAAAGCTAAACACACTTAAGCCTAGAAAAACGAATAGAAATACTGGTCAGTGGAGGGGAGCTGTACAAGTAGTCTGGGCGCCTATGATGAACATCAAACGCTGCTATTCGCTAAGCCTGCTTCGCCAATTCACCGTCTAGGTGGAGATTCAGGAACTCGCTGTACAACGGAGGCGCTGCTCTATGCTGGGGACAAACGGTCCTACCCTCGAGGCAAAAGCTGACTAAATTCAAACGGGTAAAAGAGGTAGGGGCTGGCCATGTTTGCCAGAAGTAGGGCGTGGCCTAACTTTATCGGTCAGCGGAAAGAAAGTGAACGATATAGGTTCACAATAAATCACTCAGTGAAAACACTAATGTCGTGGATAAGAATGGTCACTTGTGAAACAGTGACAAATGTTCTGAAAACCATCCCGAACAAAGTGAATACAAGAACGATTGAACTGAGTGATGCCCAGTGGGAATTTCACGAGTTCATGGTTTTCTCACTAAAGTACAATGTCACGAATTTATAAATATGCTCGCGCGAATTCGTGACATTACGCCCCATAAAAAAAAAAATTTCTTCAAAAAATTTTTCGATATACATACATATAAATCCTAACTCAGTCACACAAGATTCACACTGTGGTGTTTTTACTATCCTGCTATAGGAGAAAATGACAGTCGCCCATGAGCATAAAAACCTCGTATTTACATTAACAGAAGCAAGCTTGAGGAAAAACTCCATGACGACGGTGAAAAATCCTGTACTCAGGTCAAACTGAGCAAAAAGTTTGCTACATTTACATTAACAACTAATTGTTACGTAGTGTGATGTATGTAATACACGATGTAGGTGTGACAGTTGCGGTGTAACTGTGCCTACATGTAAAATTATATAATACAAATCAATAGTAAATAGAGATGACGAGGCAGAAGAGAAGAGGCAGCAGCATGCGGCAGAGACGGTCAGCTGATCTGCATGACAGAATTGCTACACCCGCCAGCTGCACCTGTGAAAGCAATCAAGGTGGAGCATCAAAAGTGTCAGTTCGACAAACAATTTTTATTAAATTACAATTTCTCTCTCTCTGCCCAGCAGTCAGTATATATGTTATAAAGAGTATGCCCTAGCCGAAAATTTTAAGTGATAGCCTAGCTTTGTACATTCCAGGTCGCCATTATTTCGTATTGGATACATCGTTAACCAGGAAACGTGGTCCCAGGACAGAATCTCAAAGGACCCTTATAGTTTACTGGTTAAACACTACATTATTATTAAGCAGGAAACGTGGTCCCAGGACAGAATCTCAAAGGACTCTTACAGTTTACTGGTTAAACCCTTCTCTACACTTACGATTAACATTGGCAAGCTGAGAATCCCTACACAGTCTCGGGCAGGTCACATTTTAACACCCACTGTGGGTGTGAACACTCAAGTGGATAATGTGCATTCTCCGGGAATCCTCAGAGAGGCCCACAGCTCGAGACACCACAAGGTAATTCAAACACAGCCTCGGATTGTTCCAGCGGGGTTCTTGAACTTCCCCCTTAACCTACGGTACACATGTATGTACAGGCCCTGGACATAATGTGTCGTGTGGGGCCAACAGGCGAGACGTCAGGTCTGCACCCACATTACCACTGCTCTCTCTCTCAACTGCTTCAGAGATTATGGGTGTGGATTCAAACAGCACAGGAAGGACATGTCCCTGATCAGTGGTAATTTGACAAGCATTGCAGGAGCGCTCAAAGCTATCTATTTCTTGTCCCATTCCTGGCCAGAAAAAGTAAGCATGGATATGGCCCTGGGTTTTCCTTTTGTCCATGTGACCTCCTAAGGCTGAACAATGACCCCATTCTAACACTGCTTGGTGATACTTAGCGGGAACGACAAACTGCAGTTGAACCTCGCCCTGGGGTGTTTGTGACTCACGGTACAGCCATCCTTGTTTACGAAGGAACCTGGCTTGACCTCCTGTGAATACTTTATCACTCTACCCTTTTGTTTCTTCTGCACGGCAGCAAGTGTTGGGTTGGAATGTTGTTCTTGAACAACATCTTGGCTACAAATCAGATCTTTCGATTCAATGGTCACCGGGGTGACACAGTTCGGAGCCTCGGCCATGGCTCGTATTACTGCAGCCGAAGTCTGAGTAGCATCATCGATGGTGCAACTATACTTGGGACCTGCTATGTTGCCTATTATTAGGACAAACAAAGTTCTTGCATGACAACTGCAAGTGTCGTACCAGTGTAAAATGGAGATGCCACCTGGATACGTGCCTCAGGAAACAATCTCACTGATCCATCAATAAGCTGAGCTTGGATCTGTCGACCTGTGTATTCCTCAGGCCGAACTAGACTCTGCCTGACAGAGCAACCTGAGAAACCATTGTCTCTCAGGACCTTTACGGGAACGCCTCCCACAAACCCTGGCTGAACAAGAAAGGCACTGTTACCTGTGGGAGGGCCTGTGAAGGAAGCAGCCAGCCACTGATGAGGCTGCTGAATAAATGATGTGGCAAACATGGTGCCCTGAGAATTTGATACCTGAGGAGTCGTACTCACTGTCTGGGGAGATGGAGCGTTGACCACCTGTGGTGGAGGGTTCACTGTCGCTGGGGGACTAGTGAACCATTGGGAAGTACCCATACTGCTAGGGACGACACCGCCGTACTGCTGTTGAGGAATGAAGGCTGCGTTTGCCTCCTGCTTCCGATACACTGGGGCCGGTGCTGAAAAGGATAGTCCTGACTGTTGATTGCATGGCTGATACTGCTGCTGGTTAGGGTAGTTGTTATACCCTTTCCACTCAGGTTTCTGGGTATTTTGCCCCTGGTCCTTCTTCTGTGGTTTGTTTGGACCTTGGCCATTATTCTGAGAATGGCCTTGTTGCTGGGGTTCAGTCTGAGACGGTTTCACAGATTTGTCAGCTTTCCTGTTCCAGGTGTGTTGCTTACGAGTTTGATACCCGTACACAGTGAAGAATGCATCATCCTTCTCCACTATTTGGCTGGCATCCCTTACCTGGCAGATCTTAAGCTGAGTCATAAGCTCAGCAGGCCACGACTTTTCTAGCTGCATGCGCAGCATAAGGTCAATTATCCCCTCTCGTGTGGGAGGAGTTTCATCTTTCTCCATCCACTCATCTAAGTAAGCAGCAAGCCAATCAAGAAACTGAACAGCAGTCTTCTTTTCTTGTAGAAACAGCCTCATAAACTGACTCCTGGCATCGTCAACTGTGAGACCATATGCTTTGTTGAGTGCGGCCTTCATCATCTCATATGTGAGATTGCCTCCACGAATTCTGGCAGAATATCGAGGGCAGGACCCTCAAACAAGCTAAGAAACTGAAGCCGCTTAGCTGCCTCATCCAGCTGGCACACCTGAGCCATGTCTTCGAAATGAGCTATGAATGGCTCAATTCGCTCGCCTTCCTTGTATGGAGGAAGCTTGATGTGTGGGGTCGCCAGAACATGCGCAGGGAGAGCGCTCGTGGAGCTTGGGTTAGCTGCACCAGATGTGTCTGAAGCCAAGGAGTCTCGCTTGAGCTTCAGCATCTCAAGTTCATGTTTCTCAAGTGCCTTGTGCTCGGCACATTCGTGTTTTCTTTCTCTCTGTCATTGTTCTCGCTCATATTCGCGTTCTCTTTCGCATTGTTCTCCCTCGTGTTCACATTCTCTCGTGCGTTGTTCGCATTGTTTTCGCTCGTGTTCACGTTGTTCTTGCTCGTGTTCACATTGTTCTCGCTCATATTCACGTTGAATTCGATGCTCTTTACGGGCATCATTCTCACGTTGTTGCTCATAACTAAACCGTGAGAGCACGTACTCCTTTATTTGTTCGGGGTCTGTAAGCTGATCTTTGGCTTCCTGTACATATATGTTAGTAGCCATAATGTTAACTCATCTAAGGCTAAGTAGACTAAAGACTGAGTACTGACTGCTATTTTGCAGAGAAATGCCAATAATCAAGAGTAAAGAATATAGGCACAGGTTGGTGGTGACCAGTTTTATCTAGTTAAACTGGTAAAGAAAGAAAAAAAAAACTGACTGGGAAAACTGTTCCATAAAATTAATAGAAATGAATCAATAACCACCAGTAAGCTAGTGCCTATAGACTTTAATGATAAATACCTAGGTGTGAGTGGGTGAGTATTACCTCGTTAATAAATTTACAGCTAGGAGTTAATATCCTGGAATGAGGTCGCCAGATGTCACAAGGGAATGTTAATTTAAGAATTAATAATGCTGGATGTAACTTGAAAATAGAGACAAGGAACTGACTTGTGAAAATCAAGCAGCAAGTTTTACTTTATGTGGCTTACTTCGCCGATTCTGTAAGGACGAGAATTTATGAACTTTCTCAACAGTACACAGCAGGGACTAATTACTCACGCGTGCTGTTTGTTAGTATTGTTAGCCTCTCGAGAAAGTGACTCCACCCCTGACAATCAATAACTAATGCTAATAACAATAAACAGGTTCTTGCCGGTGCTTAACTCCTGGCTGGTACAACGGATTTAAGCTTGATACAAAAGAACTGGCCTAAATACCAGTTATGAATAATGTAAAGAGTTTGTGCAAACTAGGAGCGGCAACTAAAATAACCTTAATGTGGAGAAATAAAACACGTTTCTAATTACATTAAGCTCAGAGAAAAGAACTGTAAATTTATTGATTACAATAAAATAAATTTACGTTTTATGAATCTCAAAAATGAATTCAAAATAACAAGGAGAAGACACTCACTTGCTCATTCAAAAGCTAAACACATTTAAGCTTAGAAAAACGAATAGAAAAACTGGTCAGTGGAGGGGAGCCGAATGAGTAGTCTGGGCGCCTGTGATGAACATCAAAACGCTGCTATTTGGTACTCTATGCTGGGCACAAACGGTCCTACCCTCGAGGCAACTCAAAGCTGACTAAATTCAAACGGAGAAAAGAGGTAGGGGCTGGCCGTGTTTGCCGGAAGTAGGGCGTGGCCTAACTTCAACGGTCAACGGAAAGAAAGTGAACGATATAGGCTCACAATAAATCACTCAGTGAAAGCACTAATGTCGTGGATAAGAATGGTCACTTGTGAAACAGTGACAAATGTTTTGAAAACCATCCAGATCAAAGTGAATATAAGGACGGTTGAACTGAGTGATGCCCAGTGGGAATTTCACTAGAGTTCGTGGTTTTCTCACTAAAGTCACGAATTTATAAATACGCTCGCGCGAATTCGTGACACACTTTAACATAATTGTTTGATTATAACATAAAAGTAATACCAGCAAATGGGGGAGGTAGAAAGTGTGTGCAAGGTATTCACGGAGGGAATCTGTGCAACATATGAGGTGGTTGTGGTGATGAAAAGACGAGAAAGGGTGCAAGGAACAGCATGGTGGAATGAAATGGTGAGACAGGCTGTGGCACAAAAGAAGAAAGTGTACTCTAAGTGGGTGGGAAGCAGAGGCGTGGAGGGAGTTGAGAGACGGAAGAGAGTCATATGTAGAGGCGAGGAGACAGGTGAAAAGAGTAGGAAGAGAAGGATGAGAATGGATGCGGAGTTTGGAAGGATTTTCAGTGTTAAATGGAGGGATTGTGAGAAAATTTTCTGGAAGTAGGTTAAGAGAGTAAGACAGGGTGATAAAGAAGGTGGTATGGGAGTGAAGGCCAAAAATGGCACATTGCTAGTAGAGAAGGGAGAAAACGTGAGAAGATGGAGAGAATACTTTCATGACCTGATAAACATAGAGAATGAATATAACGCAAGTATAATTGGCTGTGGAATGGCTGGGAGAATGAGGGAGATCAGGAGAGAGGAAGAGATCAGTAGGATGGAAGTAACGGAAGCAATAAAGAAAGTCAAAATTGGAAAAGTCCAAGGAACTGATGGAATGTGTTGTGAAATGCATAAGCATGGGGGAAAGACAGTAGGAGAATGGACGTGGAAGATGTGCAGATTGGCCTGTGAGGAAAATAAAGTCCCTTAGGATTGTAAGTCAGGTATAATTATTCCCCTGTACAAAGGAAACGGTGAAAAAGAAGTGTGTGGTAATCATATGGCATTTGTCTTCTTAGGGTATTAGGAAAAATGGATGGTAGGATACTTATTGACCGAGTTGGGGAAGTAACAGAGGAATCAGATGGAGAATAACAAAGAGGTTTTAGGAAGGGAAGAGTTTGTGTAGATCAGATATTCATCCTTAGGTCTTTAGTGGAAAATTTTTTAGAGAGGGGAAAGAAGTTGTATGTGGCCTTCATAGATTTAGAGAAAGCATATGACAGAGTTAATGGGCAAGGAATGTGGACAATATTAAGAATATAAGAAGTAAATGGGAAGCTGTTGAACGCCGTGAAGAGTATGTTTGAGGGCGGTAAGACTGCAGTGAGTGTGGATGGTGAACTGAGTGAATTTTTCTCCCTGAATCTTGGACTGAAACGGAGATGTGTCATGTCTCCATGGTTGTTCAATTTGTTTAAGGATGAAGTTATAAAAGATATACAGAGTAGGACAGTGGATGTTAGAGCGATCCTAATGAGAGAGGACACCGTCTGGAGACTTCTGTTTAGATGTTTGCAGATGATAGTGCATTATTAAGTGAAGACGAAGGAGAACTGCGCGGCCTGATGAGTGAGTGAGTAAGAAACAGAACCTGAAAGTGGAAGAGTAAAGCTGTGGTCTTTGAGAGAAATGAAGTCGCTGAATGGACAGTGAAGCTGGTTGGTGAAGAAATGGAAAATGTGAGTCCATTCAAGGACTTGGGTGTTGTGATTTATACAGGAACTCGTAATATGGGCTTTTATATGGCACCAAGACCGTTGACCTTGAATGACCTTGAAAGGTCAAACTCAAGGTCACGCATATTCAGGGGACCATAACTCGAAACTCGTTGAAGATATTTACTATTACCAAGATATAGGAAGTCTCATATGGATTTTCATTTGGCAGCATGACCTTTGACCCTGAGTGACCTTGAAAGGTCGAACGCAAGATCAAGGATTTTCAGAGGGTGTAATTGCAAACATTTGCACCATTACTTTAGACTTTAAGTGTGCACTGGTGCTAAATGGAAGAAACGAGTCAGTATTTAATAACTATAAAATAACCGCTGTTGGGCAAGGTTTGTTGTGCCTGGCACCACTTGTTTAATTAGGGACTCAGTCAACTACAGCTCGCACAGATATATATTTTCTAAAATCCCTTCCATGATATTTAGCGATGAAGAGTACATACACGAAATTCTTCAATACTGTAATCATTGGTTATTATACCAGTTTTCTGTATATGATTTACTAAGTAAATTTTTTTTTTATAATAACAGAACAGAGGAAGGAAAAACACATGAATAAAAAAAAATAATCCATACACCAGATTACTTCCGTCCTCCATTCATAAAATATCTAAGAGTTGGACTTGAACAGCTGTAGGTTGAAATCTGGGGGGAAACAACTCTGGGTAAGCGAGCTCCAGAGAGATGCAGTTCAGGGAATAAAAGAACTCCGATAGGCAGTAGTTTTGCAATGTGGCTGAGTGACATTCCAGTCGTGAGCACTACCAGATGCCCGTGTAGCACGAGGGAAGGCATGGAGAGGTCACTCGCAGCCCAGCTCCCGTCCCGTCGACACCTCCACTCCAGTCCATGGCGAGACCAGCCCCCCTAGCATCACCGAGGAGAGTTGGCCTGTCTTTTCCACCCGGAGGGCGATGGCCTAGGACCTGCTTGTCAGGAGGTTGAGAGCAGTTTCCTCCCTCCACCCACCTGGACCAGGGCCTGCCCTCCCTGCGACCGTGTCCGGGCCTCCCTCCTTGGTCTCCTTTTGCTGCGGAGCTGGGCGAGTCCGTACGGCCTTTTTCCACCAAGGGCAAGGGGGTTGAGGGCAGCGGCTGTGCGTTATCCACCTGCAGTTCTTCGTCGGCGCCTTCCACTCGGCGCCGCGCCTCTACCCACCTCTGCACGTCCCGCCCTGCCCTCCATGACCATCAGCTGTGCTTGCTTGCCCTTCTCATGGCCTTTCCCTGCCTTTGCTGTCTTTCCCTGCCTGCCATCATTGGCCCAGCTATGCTCTCACTTGGAGGGCTTTTCCTGCCTTTTTCCCTGACGGCCTCTCTTGTTTGCCCGTTCCCCACCAGAGCTGTGGGGAAAATATTCCAACAACAACAACATGGAGAGGTGGCACGACGGACGCAACTTCATCTGAGCATTTACCATAAAAATATTGGTAAAATAATGCAAGGGAGGCAATATTCCTTCTTACTTGTAGAGGAGGTAATAGCAGGATTACTAATAACTCTAACAGCTTTGTTCTGAATTTTGTGTAGCTGTTTTAATGCAACCTCTCCACATCCATTCCACAAGGGTGAGCAGTATTCAAGCTGAGAGCGCACATGACTCTTATAAATTATAGCTAACTGCTCGTCAGTGAAAAAGTAACGGACTCTGTACAATAATCCAAGTTTCTCTGAGGGGGTTTTAGCAAGTGATCTTTCATGAGAGGTCCAGCTGAGGGCACCGTTAAGTGAGACACCAAGAATTTCAATGCTTTTGGAGATGGGAATATTAGTAGCGCTGAAGGTAATATACGAATCTGACAATATCTGTCTGTTAGTAAATTGTATATATTTAGTTTTACTGGCACTGAGACAAGGTTGTTTTGTCGCCATTCACTGATCGCAGATATGTCTTGAATTATGGAGGTGGCTGTACTGAGTTTAGAGTTAGAGATATTAGACTTTGTAAATGGGTGTTTGAGTGTGAATGAACTGTGGAGTGTTGAGTCATCTGCATTTGAATGGATGGGATTGTGGGTGGCAGGTAAGAGATCATTAATATGAACCAGGAACAGAGTTGGTGCCGGAACTGATCCCTGTGGCATGCCGGTGTTAACTGAGTGGAAATTGGAATATACATCATCTACTTTTATTTCTCTGTCATTGAGATATGAAGAAAGCAGAGGAACAAAAGTGGTTAGGCCATAGCAAGGGAGTTTGGACAGCAGAGAACTGTGCCATACTCTGTTGAAAGCTTTAGAAATATCAAGGGCTACTGCATGAGTTTCTCCATATAGGTCGATTGATTGATGGATGGTAAGAGTCAGGAGGTTGATTATATCAATGGTGGATCTTTCGTGGCGAAAACCATATTGTCTGTGCTAATTAAGTTGCTGGATTCAAGATGTTTAACTATGTGCTTATTAATTAAAGTTTCAAATACTTTACCAAAAGAAGAAGTGACAGCTGTTGGTCTGTAATCAGAGGGATCAGAGGAACTCCCTTTTTTTGGAACTGGGTGGATATTGGCTTCTTTCCACGAATTTGGGAATGAAGAAGTACGTATGCATAGACTGAATAATTTAGCTAGAACAAAGGCAAGTTCCGGGGAACTTTTTCAAAAGAATTGGAGGAATTCCTTCTTGGCCTGGAGCTTTGTTGGTAGGTAAATTGTCTAGGATGGATTTTATGAATCTTGTCTGTATTTTAAGTGGACCAATTTCGGGAGAGTCAAGTTCTAATGCTGGGACATGCTGGCTGGCTTCCTCTGTGATAGAATTTCTGGCAAATGTACTGGCAAAGATATCTGCTTTCCCACGCGGGTCATTTGTAATGTTGCCATCTGACGATTTTAGTGGGAGAATGGATGATGACTTGTTAAAGCTATTATTGAAAGAACTGAGGGTGGACCAGAATATTCTATTGTCATTAGGGTTGTTACCTAGTTTTGATGCTTGATTTTGAAGAGAGTTTGATTTACCAAGATTTATTACAGCTTTTGCATGGTTTCTAGCAATTTTAAATGGACAGCGTGATTCAGTTGTTTTTTATTTTAAGTAAGAGTTTTATGCTAATGACCTTTGGGCTGTTGCTCTGGCACAGTTGCTATCAAACCATATTGGAGAGTTCGATCTTTTAGTGAACTGCTGACTTTGTATGAATAAATCCATACCAGTTAGTATTAAGTCATTAAATATGGGACTGGGTAGAACTGACATCACCAGAGAAGAAAGACTTCCATGGAATGTCAGCAAGATAATTTCTAAATCCATCCCAGTTTGCCCTATTAAAGTGCCATTGGGTCACCCTAACAGGTTCAGAACAGGGAGGTTTGGGGGGGGCTAAGTAATGAGGCTTTGATGAGATTGTGGTCAGAGGATCCAAGTGGTGACAGTACCTCTATCCTGTATTGATCTGGATTATTTGTCAGGAATAGATCCAAGAGATGGGCATCATGGTCAGGATTATCAGGTATTCTGGTTGGTTGCTTTACCAACTGCACGAGAATAAACGATTCTGCAAGCAGCTCGCACTCTAGACCAGCATCATCAGTCCCGGCAGAATGCAACAACCATTTAACATTATGTACGTTAAAATCACCTACAGTAAAGTGGTAATTTCGGTGCTAAGGGCAAGGTTAAGGTTACTCAACTGTGTGGATATGGAGTCAGATACACTGGGTTCTGAAAAAGCATTGGGGGAGCGATAGACTACACAGATATATTTGGTAATGTTTAATTTAGTTTATACAGTGAGTAATGAAAATTAATTGAAGTTTAAAACAGTGTCAACTGCATACTGAGATTTGATATAACAACAGGCGCCGCCCTTGTTACAGAAGTTTGTGAGGAGATGGTAACCAGGAAAACAAAATGGGGATATTTCTGTAGAGGGAGAGATTTGTGGTTCTGTGAGGAATAGGGTCAGAGAGGATATGGACTGTAGGAAAAAATGAACTGAATTTGGATTGATGCTGAGACCACGGATGCTGTTGAAGATACGCTGCACCTGCACTTCTCCACTGACGAGCATGATTGGAAATTGCGACAGTAGCTGCCGGCACAGTTGTTTTATGGCGACCCGGAGTACCATCCTGCCGGTGGTGGCATTTCGAGATACTACCTCGTTTGACAGAAATAATGCAGCGGCCATTGTTGGAGGGAGTGGAAGTAAGTGTTGGAGGAAGTGGAAATAGTGTGGTGTAGACAGTTGAAGGTAGAGGTATTAAGAGAGTATACTGGCCTAATCTCTGTGCAAATGAAAGCACTGGAAATGTTCAGCAAAAGGGAGATGGTCAGGACCAAGTCCTGAGGGCTGGTGAAACGGGAGCTCCAGCTCTCCCTATCACCAGCTTGCCATCCACCTGCAGAACAGCCATTAGAATGCATAAAACAAGTGCTCCTTTAGCATTCGTTACATATCATTAGAAGTCTCGCTATATGTTTAATATAAAACGCATATCATCTAGTTATCAAAGAGATTAATGTTTCATTTGGCAAATGCTGAAGAGAATGTACCGACTGTATGTTATAAAAAAGGCACAATTTATGAAGCCGAAATAATGCGAAGATGAAGTCGTCCACTGAAATCGCAAGTACAGATGTTTCCAGGAAGACAACAACAAAACTTTGCGTGGGCGTGTGCATACATTCTTCATCTGATTCCTTTAAATATTTTGCAGCCAAACGACTTCATGTTGGTACTATATATAAACATATATGTCTCAGTGTTTTATTTGTTTTTCAAACTATTGTATGTTAAAAGACATGACTGTGAATGTAAGTAATTGGTTTTAAGCTACGAAGAAAATTTGTCTCGAGGTTTAGACGGTTAATTTACGTAGTTTAGTGACTCCTTCAGCTTTATCATACGGAAGCTTCTTTTCCTCATTTCTTTGAGCAAATATGTTCATAATATTATACTTATGAATAAAGTGATAAAGGAAACAAAACTGTAGTTTAGTTGACCGCTTTTTTATTTTTCAAATTAAGTTGTCAGATGAAGATTGGCAACTTTTTGGAGTTTGTGAATGCTCCTATTTAAACAATTCTGACCCAATTTGGACAAAACCTAGTGGTGAGGTTAATGGGCATGCAGGGACGAAGTATGTCAAGCTTGAGAACAATCAGTTAAAGGTCAAGGTCACAGAGTCAAAAGATCGGTCACAGACTAAGAGGTTAGTGTTTCGCTCTCCAAGTGACCTTTCCTGTTAAGACATCCAGATTTTATTCAGTTCAAGAGATTTTTCGAACAGGAGCGGGTTAATCAGAGCCTTCACTAATCCCTTCACTACTATGTCGCTTAAGCTGAATAATTTACAAAAAACTTTGAAGATTTTTAAGTCAGTAATTCTCTCTCTCTCTCTCTCTCTCTCTATTGTTTGAAGACGTTGGAATGGCCGTGTGTTCAAAACTATCTGAACAAAGTCGTTACAATAAAACGATAGGTAGTCCCATTCTTACACACACACACACACACACACACACACATATATATATATATATATATATATATATATATATATATATATATATATATATATATATATATATATATATATATATATATATATATATATATATATATACTGTGCATATTGTTACGGAACAGAGACTAAAATCACTACTGTCCCGCAAAGTTCCAGGTTCAAAACAAAAGAGTTAGGTAAAATTACAAGTTAAAGTTTAATGCTCAAACTAACAACAAAACATTCAGGACTCATAAGGATAATGTAATGGCAAAAACAGGTTAAATATATGGTTAACTGCAAATAGCCTCTATTAACACGAAATTAGCAAGAGTAAATTTATCTAAGTCAGCCCTGATAAAATGAGAAAACCAGATAATACTCAGTGAATGCAAGATATATTATTACAGATACAAAATATTATTACCACTGGCTGACAATATGAATTACAAAAACTTTACTAGGCCTACGAATCAACACCTTATGCTATACAGCACAAGAACAAAATGTAATAACACTCATACTCAAATTACACAGCTGCTAGATGGTTGGAGACTTCCTGAGCACTCACAATAATAACAACTGTACAGGGGAGGACAGAGATGTGAGCAAAATGAGGAGTAGATCTAAGTGGCAATTAATGCAGAGACTGAGCTCATTATATAGGGGCCGGCAGAGCTTGATACAACTTGTAAGAAGGACGCGCAAATGAAGCCAGAGGGGACAAAGAGTTGACAATCCTGCTCTGAACAACTGAAAGAACGACTTACTCTACTATAAGGGAGGAGGGGGGGAGTGAGGTAGAATACGCTCATGATCAAACATGCAGCATACTGTACGTTAGAATTACACAAAGGATGATGAAATCATAGGCTATGTAACACCTCCCCACAAAGGAAAAGAAATTTACAAAGGAAATTTCTTATTACTCTAAAACAATCTGTCTAAAGTCTAGATAAGCAATCTGCAATAACATTTTCTTTCCCCTTGACATGTTGTATGTCTAATGAATACTCCTGAAGAAGTAGACTCCATCTTGACAATCTCTGATTTTTATCTTTAAATTTACTAAGGAATTTCAGTGGGTTATGATCGGTATAAATGACTATGGGGTCAAAACCAGAACACAAATAAAATGAAAAATGCTGTAAACCCAAAATCAAGGCCAAAAGCTCTTTCTCAATAGTTGAGTAGTTCTTTTGAGGTGGAGTGAACTTCTTACTGTAATAAGATACAGGGTGTTCAATACCCTGATCATCCTCTTGCAGCAAAACAGCCCCAGCTCCTGTATCACTTGCATCAACAGCCATCTTAAAAGGCTTAGCAAAATTTGGAGTAGCGAGCACTGGCTGACTTAATAGGATAGCTTTAAGTTTGGTGAAAGAGGATTCACAGTTATCGGTCCAGACAAATTTAACTTCCTTTTTCAGTAGGTCTGTAAGTGGTGATACAAGAATTGAAAAGTTAAGAACAAATCTCCTGTAATAACCTACCATTCCCAAAAATCTTTGTAGCTCTTTCCTACTTTTAGGTCTGGGAAGATCACTTATAACCTGAACCTTAGCTCCTGGTGGTGCAACCTGTCCATCACCAATTACGTACCCAAGGTACTGAACTTTAGCTTGACCAAACTCACACTTTGATAAATTAGCTACAAGATTAGCCTGAACCAAACGCTCAAGAAATTTACTGACATGGCATAGGTGATCTTTGCAGTTGTCACTGAAGATTAATACATCATCAATATAAACAACACACCCTGCCAAACCCTCTGTTACAACATTCATGAGCTTCTGAAAAGTGGCTGGTGCATTCTTCATACCATATGGCATTACAGAACATGAAAAAGTCTTTTCTAGTGTTACAAAACATGAGATCTCCCTAGCACGTTCAGTCATAGGTACTTGCCAGTATCCCTTTAACAAATCAAACTTACTTTTGTGCCTAGCCTTTCCGATCTTGTCTATGCAATCTTCCACGCGAGGGAGAAGGTAAGTGTCTGTTTTGGTTATCTGATTAACACGTCTGTAGTCGATGCAAATCCGCTATGATCCACCTGGCTTAGGGACTAGAGTGACAGGAGAACTCCGCTCGCTCTGACAGGGCTCAATCATCTTGTGGTCCAACAGGTAGCCAAGCTCCTTCTCGATGAGAGGAACTTTCACTGGGTTCACACGGTAAGGAGGCAATTTAATTGGCTTTGTGTCTCCAACATCGACATCATGCATCAACACAGTGGTTCTTCCTGGAGTGGCACGAAACACTTGCGGGTACTCCTGCAGTAATGCCGAAAACTCCTGCCTTTCCTCGGGAGCTAGATGAGAAAGCTTAGTCTGGAGATCATTCATGATATCAGGATTCTTCCCCAAACTATCACTCAGGCTCATGCTGCATGGGAGAACTTCACTTGCAGACTCAGGTGGAACAGCTACAGTGCAGACTGGGTTATTTTCGTCCCGCCTGTGATATAACTTTAGCATGTTGATGTGACAAAGTTGCTTGTTCTTTCTACGATCTGGTGTGGCGATGACATAGTTGACATCACTGAGTTTCTTCTCCACAAAATAAGGACCACTAAACTTGGCTTGAAGAGGTTGCCCATGCACTGGTAGCAGAATCAAGACCTGATCTCCTGGCTGAAAGTGGCGTAACCTGGACTTCTTATCATACCAAGTCTTCATCTTCTCCTGAGCAGCTCCTAAATTCTCTCTCGCCAGCTGTAAAGCAGTGGACAGCCGTTCTTTGAACTTCATCACATACTCCAGCAGGTTGACGTCATCTTCCTCCGACAGCCAGCATTCCTTGAGTAACTTAAGGGGTCCTCTTACTTCATGGCCAAACAGTAGTTCAAAAGGTGAGAAGTCCAGTGATTCATTTGGAGATTCTCTTGCGGCAAATACAACGAATGGAAGACCTTTATCCCAATCTTTCTGATGTTCCAAACAGTATTTCTTGAGCATCGATTTGAGTGTTTGATGATATCTCTCCAATGCTCCTTGGGTCTGGGGATGGTAAGCTGAAGACGTGATCTGGGTGATGCCCAACTCTTTCAGAGACTGCTTGAAAACATTTGACATGAAATTACTTCCCCGGTCTGACTGTACCTCCTTGGGCAGACCAAACTTTGTGAAGAACCCTAGCATTTCCTTAACCACGTTCTTTGCTGAGATATTTCTAAGTGGAATGGCTTCAGGATAAAGAGTAGCCATATCAATCAGGGTCAATACATAAGAAAATCCTAAAGAAATCTTAGGAAGAGGGCCCACAATATCCACCAACACACGGATGAATGGCACCTCAAAAGGAGGAATGGGAACTAGAGGTGCAACCTTTTCGGTCTGATTACACTTCCCCACAACTTGACAGGTGTGACAAGACTTACACTACCAGGAAACATCCCTGAAGATACCTGGCCAGTAGAAGTGTTTCAAAATGCGTGCCACAGTCTTCCTCACTCCAAGGTGTCCTGCCAAACTGGAATCATGAGCCACTCTAATGATATCCTGCCTACAAACACGAGGGATGACAACTTGATGTACAACCTCCCATTCACAGTCGGCTGATACTGTTGGGGGGTCTCCACTTCCTCATAAGTACTCCTGACTTTATATAATAACAAGTAGAAGCACCAGCTGACTCTTCCTCACTGCAAGCAGAGTTAGCTAGACCTTTCAACTCAGGGTCAGCAACCTGCAACTCAACCAACTCTTGACGAGACAAATTATCAACACTACGGGGTACTGCCTCATCTGATGAGTGGTCCAAATTAGCAAGAAAAGTGTCAGCTAGGATAACATCATCATCATCATCATTATCCTCTAAATCACCAGTAACTTTAGACTTAGCCCTAGTGACAGCACATGCAGAGAACACATCAGGGACATCACAATCCTGGGCTGCAGCCACTGGCTCACTAGACAACTGAGGAGCTGGACACACTTGAGTTCCACCAATATCATTTCCAAGTAAGAAAGTTACACCTGACATTGGAAGTGTCTCAACCAACCCAACCATAACAGAACCATTAACAAAACCAGACTCTAAATTCACTCTGCACAGAGGGAGAGAGAAGTAATTATTCCCTACACCTTGTAAGATTACAGTTTCATCAGAGGAATTAACATTAGAGCCTAGAACACTGGTCAGCATAAGGGATTGGCAAGCACCTGTATCACGATATATTTTAACTGATTTCCTGTCATTACTGTCCAGAGGACTGACAAAACCATCAGACAGGAAATTAGCACATGATTTCTTGAGAGTGTCACCCACATTACTGCTCAAAAGAGGAGCTTCATCATGAGAATTTAATTTACCCCTCAAAGCAGGTTCAGTTAACTCAGTTAAAGAATTCTGGGAACTCTCAAGAGTGGACACTAGACCAACTGACTGAATATTTAAAGACTCCTTTTTGTTCACATCACGCTGTCTCCTAAAACATTTCTCCGTAGTATGACCAAGCTTACTACAATAAGTACATTTACTTTTCTGAAATCTAGAGGTGAAGCTGGTATTTACTTCCTGAGAAACATCATCTTTATTCTCTTCCCTGTTACCTGTACTCTGAGTAGAGGCAACGTACTTACTCTCAGCTTTCCTTTTTTCTCTAGAATATCTCTTGTGAGTGAGAACATATTCATCAGCTAAAACTGCAGCATCAGACAAATTATCTATTCTTCTCTCATCAAGATATAGGCTTACATCTTTATTAATACACCTTTTGAAGTCCTCCAGCAAAATCATCTGCTTAAATTTACCAAAATCAGAATCCACATTCTTAGAATTTAACCACTGCTCTAACAGATCTTCTTTGATTTTTGCATACTCAACATGGGATTGCTTATCTTGCTTGTAAGTTGTTCTAAATTTTACTCTATAGGCTTCAGGAACAAGCTCATAGGCCTTAAGAATCAAGCTCTTAACTACATCATAATTATCAGATTGATCCTGAGGCAAAGATGCATAAGTTACTTGAGCTTTACCGGTGAGAACAGTTTGAAGGAGTACTGGCCAATACTTTTTGGGCCAATTAAAACCTGTAGCTACCCTCTCAAACAACTGAAAATACTTTGTTAAATCAGATTCATTAAAAGGAGGGACAAGTTTAACATTTTTAGCCACATCAAAATCATCAGAGCTAGATGATCCAGTTCCACCTTGTTTCATGCGATACTCATGGTCTGCCTGAATCCTAGCAAGTTCAATTTGTGCCTGAGCCTGTACCTGTGCCTCCTGAATACAAGCATTTGCCTGAAATTCAGCCTCCTTAGTACGAACCTCCTGCAGGGCTAGCTGTAACTTAGCTAATTCAATCTGCGTTTGCTCATTTGGAGGAGTTACATTAAACAAGCTTCCATTAATCATGTCAACAATTTGATCTTTAGAATGATGAGAGCGAACAACAATTCCCAATTGTTGAGCAACAAGCTTAAGTTCATTCTTTGTTCTGTTTTCTACATCACACACTGTTTGCACATTTGACAAAAAATCTTTGGCTTCATCAAGCGTAGTAATAGTAGACATCATGAATAAATCACAGTCACAAAATATCAAGCAAAATCCTCATGATAATATCCTGAATATCCTGATAAGAGGTCGCCAAATTTATGTTACGGAATAGAGACTAAAATCACTACTGTCCCGCAAAGTTCCAGGTTCAAAACAAAAGAGTTAAGTAAAATTACAAGTTAAAGTTTAATGCTCAAACTAACAACAAAACATTCAGGACTGATAAGGATAATGTAATGGCAAAAATAGGTTAAATATATGGTTAACTGCAAATAGCCTGTATTAACACGAAATTAGCAAGAGTAAATTTATCTAAGTCAGCCCTGATAAAATGAGAAAACCAGATAATACTCAGTGAATGCAAGATATATTATTACAGATACAAAATATTATTACCACTGGCTGACAATATGAATTACAAAAACTTTACTAGACCTACGAATCAACACCTAATGCTATACAGCACAACAACAAAATGTAATAACACTCATACTCAAATTACACAGCAGCTAGATGGTTGGAGACTTCCTGAGCACTCACAATAATAACAACTGTACAGGGAAGGACAGAGATGTGAACAAAATGAGGAGTAGATCTAAGTGGCAATTAATGCAGAGACTGAGCTCATTATACAGGGGCCGGCAGAGCTTGATACAACTTGTAAGAAGGACGAGCAAATGAAGCCAGAGGATACAAAGAGTTGACAATCCTGCTCTGAACAACAGAAAGAACGACTTACTCTACTATAAGGGAGGAGGGGGGGAGTGAGGTAGAACACGCTCGTGATCAAACATGCAGCATACTGTACGTTAGAATTACACAAAGGATGATGAAATCATAGGTTATGTAACAATATATATATATATATATATATATATATATATATATATATATATATATATATATATATATATATATATATATATTACTGCCATTATGGTGTAGTGTAACTGCACTCAAAATGTGTCATGATGACAGTATGCAGTACCTATAAGCCAGCTATGCACTGCACCAATATATGCCCCTACCCATGAAAAATAAAAAAATAGGATTTCATATCGCTTTACTGTCTCAAGTTTATTACCATAGTTTTCGCGCCTTGCCATCCCTATATCTTCATACATTGTATAAAAGGTTTCTGTATTTGTTATGTAGATGGGAAGAATATCTGAAAAGTTATACACTGGCTTTGTGTGTGTGTTCTTACCTAATTCTTACCTAATTGTATCTTTACAGGAATGAGTCAAGCTCGTACTGTCCCGTGTCTTAAACCATATTTATCATACATATCCTTAAATTTGTGAATTGTTTTGGCACACACTATTTCATTCGGTAGTGCATTCTATATATCAATTGCTCTGTTTGGGAAACTGAATTTCCTTACGTCTTTATCACCTCTCTTCTTATGCAGTTTTTTGCAGTGTCCTCTTGCTGATGCTTCTCCATATGTTAAGTAATCATTTATGTCTATTTTCTCCTTCCCTGATATGCACTTATATAGCATTATCATGTCACCTCTTTTCCTTCTTTCCTGTAGTGTTGATAGATTCAGTTTATTTAGTCTTTCTTCGTAGCTTAGGTCCCTTAAGCTTGGTATCCATCTTGTAGCGGCCTTTTGAACTTTTTCAATCTTGTCTATGTGCTTTTTGAGATGAGGACTCCAGATTACTAATACATATTCCAGGGTTGGTCTAATGAATGATGTTATTATCCTTCGTAGCATGTCTTCATTTATGTATGTGAATGCTATTCTCATATTTGCAAGCAGTGTATACATGTTCCGTGCCTTCTTGCTGATGTGGTCAGCCGGAGATAGTCTGTTATTGATTATCACACCTAGGTCTTTCTCTCTTTCTGATGTGTATAGGGTTTTATTTCCTATCTTATATTCCCAATCAGGTCTTTTTCCACTTTTACCAAACTTGATTACATGACACTTGTCCACACTGAATTCCATTTGCCATGTACTACTCCATTCATGAAGTTTATTTAATTCTTCTTGTAGCTCTTTACAAGAGTCTGTGTTAGTAATTCTCCTTTGTATTTTTGCATCATCTGCAAACATATTCAGATAGCTCTCATTTCCAGTGTTACTGTTTATATCATTTATATACACTAAAAACATGATTGGTGCCAGCACTGAACCCTGTGGTACTCCACTAGTCACTTCTTTCCATGATGAGTAGTTTCCTCTTAGTACTGTTCTCATTTCTCTTTTTATGAGAAAGTCTTGCATCCAACAAAACAGTTTGCCTCGAATTCCTCCTTGATGGTACAGTTTCCATAAAAGTCTTTGGTGTGGTACTGTGTCAAATGCTTTCTTGAAATGTAAATAGATACTGTCCTCCCATCCTTCCCTTTCCTGTATTGTGTTTGTTACTCTGTCATAGTAGCTCAACAGATTAGTAACACATGATTTTCCTTTTCTGAAACCAAACTGTCTTTCTGTTATTATACTGTGTTCTTCTAGATGATTTACCCAAGCTTTTCTTATAAGCTTTTCTAATACCTTGCTTACAACACTGGTCAATGATACTGGTCGGTAGTTGAGTGGATTTTGTCTATTTCCTTTCTTGAATAAGGGGACAATATTTGCTTTTTTCCAAATATCAGGTAGTTTACCTTGACTCAAGGATTTCTTGAAAATTAAAAATAATGGTTTACTTAACTCCTTTGCACATTCTCGTAATACCCAACATGAAATTTCATCAGGACCACTTGCTTTTCCTCTGTCTAATCTACTTAACTCCTCCTGTATTACTTTTTCTGTTATTTGTATATCTGGTAGTATGTGTGGACATGCATGTTCCACATAGTCCCTCTCAAAATTTTTTTCTTCTGTAAAAACTAATTGGAATTTCTTATTTAGTGCTTCACAAATATCTTTCTCTTGTGTATATGTGATTCCCTCGTCCGTAATTGATTGTATTATATCTTTTACTTTGGTTTTGCTTCTGATATAGCTGTAAAACAGCTTTGGTTGATCACTACTTTTATTTATTATATCCTCCTCAAACTGTTTTTGGGCTTCCCTCCTTATTCTTGTATAATCATTTCTTGCCTGTTTGTAATTATTATATGCCCTTTCACTATTATGTCGTCTGTGTCTATTCCACAACAAATCTCTTCTTTCTTTTGATTTTTTACATTCTGTATTGAACCATTTCTGTATTTTCTTATCTGCTTCTTTGTCTGTGGGATGTACTTCTGGGCTCCTATTTCATAAAATTCACAGAATTTTTTATATACAGCATTTAAATCTTGTCCTCTAAGCTCATTTTCCCAATCAACTTCTAAGAAATACTTCTTTAGGTCTTGATAATTTCCCTTTTTATAGTTTAGGCTCTTTTTGTAACTGTCATTGCTGTTTACTATGTCATATGCTATCCTGAAGTTATAATTTAGTACTGCATGATCGCTTTTGCCGAATGGAGGGTGATATATTAAACTGTCAACATCATTTTCTTGCCTAGTAAATATTAGATCTAGAACTGAAGTTACATCAAGTCCTCTTTTTCTGGTGGTTTCCCTCACATGTTGCGTTAGAAAGATCTCTTGTACGAGATCCAGGAGCTTTTGGTCCCAACAGCTTTCTTGGCTAATTATATCTAGAGTATTCCAATTTATATTTGTATTGAAATCCCCAGTTAGTATAATTCTTTTCGATTTCTCTTCCATTTTATGTAGTAATGATCTTAAACTCTGAATTGTACTCTCTGCCAGGTCCTCATATTCATCTCTTTCCCATGTGTTTGATCTGGGTGGCATGTACAAATTGGCTATAATTACTTTACCTTCAGATGTGTTGATCTCTACTGCAATCAGTTCTACTTGTGATGGTATATCTCGTTTTATTTCATTGGCTTTTAGATTTTTCTTAGTTAATATTATAATTCCTCCTTTTTTTAAATTTCTGTCTCTTCTCCATATATTGTATTCCTCTAAGTTTAGTATGTCATTGGATATCCTTGGTGTTAATTTTGTTTCAGTTAGGCATATTATTTGTGGTTCATTTTCTCTGACATAATCATTCGTCTCTAGTAATTTAGATACCATTCCATCCACATTTGAGTACATCAACTTTATCATCTTGTTTATATACTTGTCATGACATGGTTCTACTACCTTCCTCCTTTTTATTCCATCCTGTTTGTGTACCACTTTCGTACCTGCAATCGTATTACTTTGTAAACAAATTTCTTCTTCTCCTCTTCTGATCTTCCCTCATTTTTTGTTTTTGCTTCCTCCCTTTTCTCTTTCAGTAATTCCAGTTCCTCTTGTGTTAGGCATCTTTTTATCCATACATTTTTGAACTCCTCTTTTTCCATAAGATTCTTCGCATTTTTTAGTATCTCTTCCACAGTGTTTACACTCTGGAAAGTCACCTTTAGAGGTCTTGCTTGTGTGTGTGTGTGTGTGAGAGAGAGAGAGAGAGAGAGAGAGAGAGAGAGAGAGAGAGAGAGAGAGAGAGAGAGAGAGAGGAAGAAGAAGAAGAAGAAGAAGCGATGTGATGAGAACATGATGCGAAAACGATGGGAATGAATGTAAGAGAAGCAGCGTGGTGTTGACACTATGGTACTAACACACCTTCTACGCTCTCCCTAAATTATGAACCATGAAATTGTAGTGCCAATATTAACCGTGCTATCGTGGTGGTGGTGGTGGTGGTGGTGGTTTGAGTAATGACTGGGCACTGGTTGGCTGAGTGGGGGATGGGAAGAGCGGGAGACGGGTGGTTCCAAGTAAGAAGTTAGTTGGGGGGCCTCAGTGGCTGGGTCGGTTTAGTGTTGCTCTCACACTTGGAGGACGCTCTGAGTGATGGGTTCGAGCCCCACCGACCGTCATTGATTTTGAGGGGTGGAAGGTTACAAGCTAACGCCTTGTTAGCAACAATCAAATAACCAAACCCACACCTTACCACTGTCTACTTCAACTGTCTTCTGTTTCACCATCTGTGACTTGTGTCTGTACTACCCTCCTCCGAAACTCCCCGTGACTTTATAAGAAGATGAGAGAGTGGGAGGGGAAGAGAAGTCATGGCTGGGAAGGAAAGGGAGGGGGGTGGTGGTCGGGGTGGGAGTGGAATGAGAGAGCTGGGAGGGGAAGCGAGGCCATGGTTGGGAGAGGAACGTTAGGGGAAGCAGAGGTGGAAGGAGGAAGGGCGGGAAGTCCGTAGGTTTGGGCGAAATGGGAGTAAGTATTAAATAAAGATAACAGGAGGCCTGTGGGGCCATGACGAGGTTATCTGTTAGAAAAAAAAATGCTAATACTGCTTAGATTAACCAACGTGTAAGACAAATGGATAGAAAAGAGGAAGACTCTAACCCACCACACCATCGAGTAAATCCAGAGAGAAAACGATAGAAAAGAAAAAAAACAAGTAAGGAAATTTTATGGCAAAGGTAGAAGAGGAACGACAATGCACGATGTCCTCTTCCTTCTACAAATCTGTTAAAGAAACAGCGTACACAATCGCCGAATGATCTCATTATTAGCAAACATGTCACAGTCGCCAGCATACACTTCAACCTGGAAATAAACAAGACTCAGTTACCTCTAGCCTATAGTGTTAAAATGTTTGTCTAGCCGAATCTTAGGCGTATCAATAGTTCTTGTGGCAACTGTGCTGGCAGCTTATTCGCTTGTTCCACTACTCAAAAATTAAAATAATTTCTCCCTATACTGTTGTTGCACCTCTTGCTTTTGAGTTTCATTTATTTATTTCTACCCACAGTGTCATTTTGTATTTCGAACAAATTACCATATCTAACATCGTTAAAATGGTCAAGATTTTTGCACATTTGTATTAGATCTCTCTGAGTCATCGCTCTTTGACGAAAAACATACCCAGTTTCTTTATTCGCTCTTCGTAGGGTAAATTTAGCAGCGATGGGATCATTTTTGTGGCTCTGTGCTTGCACTTTCTCAAGTCTGTCTTCGTCCATAATATGATTCAGGTACCATTGATGCAAACAACATTCTAGGTGAGGTCTATCTAATGACGCATAGAGCTTAGTGATTACATCGAAAGTTTTATGATCAAAGTTACTTGCAATGAAACTGAACATTTTGTTTGTCTTGTTACTGGCTGCTACTCACTGAAAAATTTGAGGTCGTTACTGATAATAATCCCTAAATCCTTCTTGTTCTTTGCTTCCGTCAGTGGGGTATTAGGCCATGCGATATTCGTAGGTAATGACTTTATTTATATTAAATTTCATCTGCCTTTTTTCACTCCAGTTTATTTACTTGTCCAGGTCATTTGGTGTCGCTTCACAGGCTGCTTTCATAATTACTTTGCCTCCAATCTTCATGCCATCTGCAAATTTCGCTACCTTAGAAACGACTTCATTTTCTAGGTCACTGACATAAGCGGTGAAAAGAACTGGTACTAGAACTGACCTGAGGAACTCCTCTGGCCAGTCTGATGATGTGTCGTTATCACAACAAGCTGCTTGCAGTTCGTTAACCAATCACCGGATCATGAACATAATTTGTCAGAGAGGCCTTGGGATTATTGTTTTTCTAGTAGTTTTAGATGGGGGATTTTGTCAAACGATTTCCAGAAATCTAGGTGGATGACATCCGACGGTATTTTTGTCCCAGGTATCGTATGTTTGTAAAAAAAAAAAAAAAAAAAAAAATCCAAAATATTTGTAAGGCATTATCTATTATTAGGAAACCCATGTTGTTTGCCAGTTAAATAATTATGTTTACTAATGAATAAGGTATTTTATCTCTTATTATTCCCCCCCCCCAGATTTTGCGTAGTATTGACGTTAATCTTATTGCGCGGTAATTTGTGGCGCATTTCTTATATTCCTTTTTAAAGGTAGGTGATATATTAGGGAGTCTCCATTGATTAGGTACTTTACATTTAATTAATGACTTATTGAACATTTTTAGTTAGAGGAAAGGCTGTCTGCAACATTCACGAAGTATGAGAAGAGATATCTGATCTGGGCCAGGCGATTTATTTGGGTTGATTTTCTGAAGATAATATACCATTTTGTGTCCTGTCAGTTTGTTGCTTGATCACCTTCTGGTGCTGAGAAAACCGATTGAGGGATGGGAATGTTTACACTATTTTATTTGGTGAAAATACTCTGGAAGGAGTCGTTCAGTAGTGTTGACATCATTGGGTTATCGTGGACGAAATCACCTTCCGAGTTTAGTAGAGGGCCAGTGCTGTCTTTTACATTTTTCTTACTCCTCACATAATAATAATAATAATTATAATAATAATAATTAATAATAATAATAATAAAATAATAATAAAATAATAATAATAATAATAATAATAATATTAATAAATAAATAAAATTATTATTAATTCACTGTCATCTTAAATTCACTCTCATCTTAAATGTCGGGACCAACTACCTAGCCTTGGGCCCCTACGCTCCACATGGGGCAATGTAGGATTGGATGATGGATGGATGGATAATTATAATTATAATTATAACAATAATAATAATAATAATAATTTAGGGTTTCATCATCCACTCACTTGATGTAGTGCTGCCTACTTCTTCCTTAGCCTTTATCATTCTTTTTCTGTGCCTACCCTCCTCTCTTCCTGTTTCTCCCATCTTTCCTGTCACTACTTAATGCTTTTCTTTCCGTTACAGGTGGCTTTACATTGAGTGACAAGCCAAATGGTTTCCTGTAAGCCAAGAAACCATTTACAACGCTGGGTGGTAACCATATAACCAAACCATACGTGCTCCCTACGTGTCAAGTGGGTTGGTGGAGGGTTAGTGCCCCTCCCTGTGAAACATATAACTCAGAGTCAAATGGTCACCCCGTACGGGATTATGGCGTCTGGCAATAGATAGACAGATAGATTTTGCTTCACGAGAAATTTTTGCCTCAGGCTCCTTTAGTTTATCGAATAATTTTCGTCCATTGCCGCTATAATTTAAGATACTCAGTACTGTCATTTTGATTTCCTGAACGTTTATAGCTTTTATGCTCCTGAAAAGACAGATGATTTCTTCAATATTCTTCGACGTCCAGGCCGGGTAATTACTGTGATGATTTCTTGGGGTATTTTTCGGTGTCTTATTTCGTTCGACAGACATCAATTGATCTGTGAATACTTCCCACATTTCCGCAACATTATCCACCTGCAGTAACTTAATGCAGTTGGTGCTGGAAATCTCTTTTCTCATAATGTCGAAGTTTGTTTTTTTAATGTTAGGAACTTAAAGGCAATTTATTCTGGTTAATGATAACTTCAAGTCTAATATTATGATTGCTGTTACTAAAATTTTCATCAACATTACACTAATTTATTAGGTCACTGACTGTTGCTAGAACAAGGTAGCGTATATTATTACCACGCACTGGTATACTTAATGACTTAACAATGCAACATCTACTAGTTCTAACAGCCAGTTCCCTTCTTTGTAATACACAGTTTTTTTCCAGTCAATATCCTTGTCACGAATCAAATTCGCGACATTTTCCTTTTGTGAGAAACCACGAACTATTAGTGGAAAACTCACTGTGTATCGTTCAGTTAACCGTTTCTCTCTCCATTTCGGTGGTATACTTTTTTCAAAACATTCATCACTGTTTCAAATGTGACCGTTCTAATGCACGTCATTAAGTGCTCTACTGAGCGATATTATTGTTTCTATATTGTTCGCCCCTGCTTGCCTCAACCGTTGGCCACGCCTTCTTCCGGCTGGCCTGGGCATTACCCCATACATCGTATTTGAATCAGTCTTTTGTCTGTCGCGATGGAGTGTGGTTGTGCGCTCCAGCAGTGAGAGTGAGAGAGGTCATCTAGCACCCAGACTCCACTAGACTACATTTCTCCAGGCTCCCACCCTTCCTTGGTGATACGCTACATTGACCAGTTTTTTCTTTTCGTTTTCCTAGACTTAAGAGTTTAGTTAAGTGTGCTGTTCCCTCACATGCCGGCCGGCTGTGCCGCATGTTGTTTTCCTAGGCGTAATAATTTAGCTTTTGAGTGAGTGAGTGCGATCTCTTTATTTTGAATTCACTTTGAGATGTAACGTTGAATTTGTTCCTTTGTAATTAATAAATTTAACAGTTCTTTTTCTTTGAGCTTAATGTAATGTAAACTCGTGTTTCATTTCTCCATAATTAAGCTTACTTCCC
Source organism: Coenobita brevimanus (assembly GCF_032717465.1). NCBI lineage: Eukaryota > Metazoa > Arthropoda > Malacostraca > Decapoda > Coenobitidae > Coenobita > Coenobita brevimanus. The sequence continues at coordinate 35,808,348 of NC_137008.1, read as the reverse complement.
TTATAGCTCCTAGCTTGCATAAACGCTTTGCTATTCATAACTGGTACTTAGCCCAGTCTTGTTGTATTAAGCTTAAAATCCGTTGTGCCTTCTATGAGTTAACGCATCAGCAAGAACCTGATATCATTGATAGTATTAGTTATTTATTGTCAGGGGTGAAGTCACTTTCTCCAGAGGCTAACAGTACTAATAAACAGCAATTGTGAGTAATTAGTCTCTGCTGTGTACTGTTGAGAAAGTTTGTAAATTCTTGTTCTGGGAGAGTCGGCGAAGCGGGCCGGCATAAAGTAATCATTGCTTGATTTAGCAAGACTATTCATTGTCCCTGTTCTTCAGTATTATTGAGAATTATCCTTTAATATTGCATTTATTTTAAAAATCCCGTGACAATTGGCGATCTCATCCCAGGATATTAACTCCTTGCTCTAAAGCTATTCACGAGATAATACTCACTCGTCCATATTTAGGTATTTATCATTAAAGTTTATAGGCACAGGCTTACTGGTGTTTACCGTTAGTTTAGCAAGTGAATTTCTGTTTTATTAATCCATAGAGTACTTAACTCTATTTAGTACTTTATTCTTGGTAACGCCAGATGATTTTATTCGCTCCTGGGAAGTCGCCGTACCCATTGCGTTAATTATTGAGTCTTCCCAGTCATTTGCATTTTTGCTTTATTCTTTTCCAGTTAACTAGATAAGACTGGTCACCACTAGCTTGTGTCTGTATTCTTTACTTGTGTTTATTAGCATTCGTTTGCGAAGCAGCAGTCAGTACTCAGTTTCGGCTTGCTTAGTAAATTAGCGTCATGGCTACCACTGTATTTTTACAGGAAGCCAAAGACATGGGGCTTACCGAGCCCCAGGAAATTAAAGAGTACATACTCTCACGGCATAATCAGAAGCAGCAGCGCGAGAATGATGCCCATGAAGAGCATAAGATTCAGCACGAATACGAGCGAGAACAGCGCGAACATGAGCAGAAACAACGCGAACTCAAGTTAGAACAAGAGCGATAACAACGCGAACACGAGCAAAAACAACGCGAACTCGACCTAGTACAAGAGCGAGAACAACGTGAATACGAGCGTGAACAACGAGACAAAGAACGAGAACACGAATGTGCCGAGCGAGAAGCACGCGAAAAACATGCACTTGAAATGCTGAAGCTCAAGCGAGATTCCTTGGCTTCAGACACATCTGGTGGAGTTGGTCCAAGCTCCACAAGCGTTCTCCCTTCATATGTTATGGCGACCCCAAGCATCAAGCTTCCTTCATACAAGGAAGGCGAGCGAATCGAGCCGTACATAGCTCGTTTTGAGGACGTGGCAGACATGTATCAACTGGATGAGGCAGCTAAGCGGCTCCAATTTCTTAGTTTATTTGAGGGCCCTGCCCTCGATATTCTCCACAGAATTCGTGGAGACAATCTCACGTATGAGATGATGAAAGCTGCACTCATTAAGGCGTATGGTCTCACAGTAGACGACGCCAAAGTTCAGTTCATGCGAGCTCGTCTCCAAGACAAGGAGACAGCTGTTCAGTTTCTCGACCGTCTCACTGCTTACTTAGGTGAGTGGATGGAAAAAGATCAGACCCCTAACACGCTAGAGGGGATAATTGACCTCATGCTGCGTACACAGCTAGAGAGGTTGTGGCCTGCTGAGCTCATAGCACAGCTTAAGATCTGCCAGGTGAAAGATGCCAGCCAAATGGTGGAAAAGGCTGACACATATTTCACTGCATACGGGTACCAAACTTGTAAGCAAAACACTTGGAATAGCAGAAAAGATACTGCCAAGTCTGGGAAGCCGTCTCAGACTGAATTCCAGCACCAAGGCCATTCTCAGAGTAATGGCCAAGGTCCAAAACCGCAGAGGAAGGACCAGGGGCAAAACACTCAGAAACCTGAGTGGAAGCGATACAACAAGTCCCCTAACCAGCAGGAGTGTCAGCCACGCAACCGACCGTCGGGACTGTCCTTTTCACCACCAGCTCAAGTGAATAGGAGGCAGGAAGCAAACACAGCCTTCATTCCTCAGCAGCTGCATGGTGGTCACGTCCCTACCAGTACGGGTACTCCCCCGCAGTTCACTAGTCCCACAGTGACAGTGAACCCCCCTCCACAGATGGCCAATGTTCCATCTCCACAGCCAGTGAGTACGACCCCTCAAGTACCTAATTCACAAGGCACAATGTTTGCCGCATCAATTATTCAGCAGCCTCATGAGTGGCTAGCTGCTTCCTCCACAGGCCCTCCCACAGGTGACAGTACCTTCCTTGTTCAGCCAGGGTTAGTGGGAGACATCCCTGTGAAGGTCCTGAGAGACAACGGGTCCTCAGGTTGCTCTGTCAAGCAGAGTTTAGTTTGGCCTGAGCAGTACACAAGTCGACAGATCCATGCAAACCTTATTGATGGATCAGTGAGATTGTTCCCTGATGCACGTATCCAGGTGGCATCTCCATTTTATACTGGTACGACACTCGCAGTTGCCATGCCAGAACCCTTATTTGACCTAATCATAGGCAATATTTCCAGTGTCAAGGATAGTTGCACCGAAGATGACGCTACTCAGACTTTGGCTACAGTAACACGAGCCATGACTGAGGCTCCAGATTGTGTCACCCCAGTGACCATTGAATCGCTACAAGATCTGATGTGTAGCCAAATTATTGTTCAAGAACATTCTGACCCAACACTTGCTGTCGTGTGGAAGAAACAAAAGGGTCGAGTGATAAAGTATTCACAGGGAGGTCGAGCCAAGTTCCTTCATAAACAAGGATGGCTTTACCGTGAGTCACGAACACCCGAGGGCGAGGTTCGACTGCAGTTTGTCGTTCCCGCCAAGTACCACCTAGCAGTGTTACAATGGGGTCATTGTTCAGCCTCAGGAGGTCACATGGGCAAAAGGAAGACCCAGGGCCATATCCGAGCTGACTTTTTCTGGCCAGGGATGGGATGAGACATAGATAGTTTTGTGCGTTCCTGCAGTATGTGTCCATGTAACACCAATCAGGGACAAGTCCTTCCTGGGCCGTTTGTAACCACACCCGTGATCTCTTGAGTCAGTTGAGAGACAGGGTAGTGGTGAAGTGGGTGCAGACCTGACGTCTCGCCCATTGGCCCCACAGGACACATTATGTCCAGGGCCTGTACATACATATGTACCGTAAGTTAAGGGGAAGTTCGAGAGAGAACCTGCAGAGGCGACCCGAGGCTGTGTCTGTGGACACACGAGCCCGAGTTTGCGTAAGGATTCTCAGCTGCCCCGATATTGTATATACATGTGTACTCTAGGTTAAGGGGGGGAAGTTTGAGGACCCGTGTGCAGTCCGAGGCTGTGTCTGTGGACACACGAGCCCGAGTTTGCACAAGGATTCTCAGCTCCCCGATATTAATATAAGTACTGTAGGTTAAGGGGGAAGTTCGAGAGAGAACCCCGCAGAGGCGACCCGAGGCTGTGTCTGCGGACACACGAGCCCGAGTTTGCACAGGGATTCTCAGCTCCCCAATATTAATAAGTACTGTAGGTTAAGGGGGAAGTTCGAGAGAGAACCCCGCAGAGGCGACCCAAGGCTGTGTCTGCGGACACACGAGCCCGAGTTTGCAAGGGGATTCTCAGCTCCCCGATATTAATATAGGCACTAGGTTAAGGGGGAGGTTGAGGACCCGTGTGCAGTCTGAGGCTGTGTCTGAGGACACACGAGCCCAAGTTTGCATAAGGATTCTCAACTTGCCGACACTAATCGTAAGTGTAGAGTTAAGTTTAACCAGTAAACTACACGAGTCCTCGAGACCAACGGCGTCCAGGGACTACGTTTCCTGGTTAATAATGTACCTAACAAATTAATGGCGACCTCGAATGTACGAAGCTTAGGCTGTCACTCGTATTTTTCAGCTAGAGCGTACATTTCGTAGCATGTACTGATTGCTAGGCAGAGAGAGTAATTGTAATGTAATAAGAATTTTTGTCTCATCGACACTTTTGATGCTCCATCTTAATTGATTTTGCAGGTACAGCGATGGGTGTAGCAGTTTTGCTGTGTGGGCCAGCTGATCGTCTGCCGCACGCTGCTGCCTCTTCTCCTCTGCCTTCGTCGTCACCATATTAATAATTACTGTATCATTTTACACGTAGGTACAGTTACACTACAACTGTCACACCTACACTGTGTATCACATACACCACGCTACACAACAATTAGTTGTCAGTGTAAATGTAGCGAACTTTTGCTCAGTTTGACCTGAGTACAGGATTTTCACCATCGTCATGGAGTTTTTTCCCTCAAGCTTGCCTCTATTAACGTAAATACGAGGTTTTTACGCTCATTGGCAATAGTGATTTTCTCCTGTAGCAGGATAGCACACACACCACAGTGTGAATCTTGTGTGACTGAGTTAGGATGTGTACATACATATATATATATATATATATATATATATATATATATATATATATATATCCACAAATTTTTTCCCATAAGGAAAAAATTTCATTTTGAAGGGGCGTAATGTCACGAATCAAATTCGTGACATTTTCCTTTGTGAGAAACAACGAACTATTAGTGGAAAACTCACTGTGTATCGTTCAGTTAACCGTTTCTCTCTCCATTTCGATGGTATACTTTTTTCAAAACATTCATCACTGTTTCAAAAGTGACCGTTCTAATGCACGTCATTAAGTGCTCTACTGAGCGATATTATTGTTTCTATATTGTTTGCCCCTGCTTGCCTCAACCGTTGGCCATGCCTTCTTCCGGCTGACCTGGGCATTACCCCATACATCGTATTTGAATCAGTCTTTTGTCTGTCGCGATGGAGTGTGGTTGTGCGCTCCAGCAGTGAGAGTGAGAGAGGTCATCTAGCACCCAGACTCCACTAGACTACAGTTCTCCAGGCTCCCACCCTTCCTTGGTGGTACGCTACATTGACCAGTATTTTTTTTTCATTTTCCTAGACTTAAGAGTTTAGTTAAGTGTGCTGTTCCCTCACATGCCGGCCGGCTGTGCCGCATGTTGTTTTCCTAGGCGTAAGAATTTAGCTTTTGAGTGAGTGAGTGAGTGTTATCTCTATTTTGAATTCACTTTGAGATGTAACGTTGAATTTGTTCCTTTGTAATTAATAAATTTAACAGTTCTTTTTCGTTGAGCTTAATGTAATGTAAACTCGTGTTTCATTTCTCCATAATTAAGCTTTGCTATTCATAACTGGTACTTAGGCCAGTCTTGTTGTATTAAGCTTAAAATCCATTGTGCCTTCTATGAGTTAACGCATCAGCAAGAACCTGATATCATTGATAGTATTAGTTATTTATTGTCAGGGGTGAAGTCACTTTCTCCAGAGGCTGACAGTACTAATAAACAGCAATTGTGAGTAATTAGTCTCTGCTGTGTACTGTTGAGAAAGTTTGTAAATTCTTGTTCTGGGAGAGTCGGTGAAGTGGGCCGGCATAAAGTATTCATTGCTTGATTTAGCAAGACAATTCATTGTCTCTGCTCTTCAGTATTATTGAGAATTATCCTTTAATATTGCATTTTAAAAATCCCGTGACAATCCTGATTACTGAAGTAGTGCCAAAATAATGTCATCTTTATTTTGTATTTGTTTTGATTTCGCAGTACAGTAATTTGTCGTTTTTATTTCGCAGTACAGTCATTTGTTTTTATTTCTCAGTACAGTCATTTGTTTTTATTTTGCAGTACAGTCATTTGTTTTTATTTTGCAGTATAGTCATTTGTTTTTATTTCGCAGTACAGTCATTTGTTTTTATTTCACAGTACAGTCATTTGTTTTTATTTTGTAGTACAGTCATTTGTCGTTTTTATTTCGCAGTACAGTAATTTGCCGTTTTTATTTCGCAGTACAGTAATTTGTTTTTATTTCGCAGTACAGTAATTTGTTTTTATTTCGCAGTACAGTAATTTGTTTTTATTTCACAGTACAGTAATTTGTTTTTATTTCGCAGTACAGTAATTTGTTTTTATTTCGCAGTACAGTAATTTGTTTTTATTTCGCAGTACAGTAATTTGTTTTTATTTCGCAGTACAGTAATTTGTCGTTTTCCTCGTCTGACTTAAGCAGTCGGTAAACACAAGTGAAAAGAGCGGGTTTATTACTCTTGGTAAACATTTCGACATACAACGAACTGTATGTTTTAGCATACAATTCACTGATTTATACTGCATTTATGTAGTTTTTAATACATAATAGGAATCTCCGGCCGGTTCTATGCAGTCGCGATTTAAATTTGTAGTTTTGTAGTGAAACTTCAACAAGAAGCGGTGCCAACGCACAGCAAACCCGTCCCCTGCAGTCATTTTAGTGCTGACATATAAACACAACAGGATATCTAGTCAAAGATATCACATATCAAAATTGGAGTAAATCAGGTGAAAATAATTGACGATTTTATGCCCTTTCGAAATTTTAGGCCCGACCCACCTGACATTCCCCCTACCACTAAGTAGGAGATGACCCATCTGATGTTATACGATGCAGATTTGAAAGGTGCTCCTTTAGGTTTTGGTTTCATGTCGAAATGACGATTTTGACACAAGTTATGGTGAAAAACGATTTTTTTTTTTTTTTTTCATTTTTGGGGCCTACAGCCTGGACTTTAGCCCAATTTGGCCCAAAATTTAATCAGGTGATCAGAGGGTTATAGCCCATCATCCCTGTAATTTTAGTCAAAATTGCACCAGCAGTTTTTGCATAAAGTTGTTAACAGACGAGCAGACAAACTGACAGACAGACAGACAAACAAACAGACAAACCGAGTGAAAACAATACCCGTCCCCGAGCCCCATCGGGACGGGGGTGGGTAATAAGGTGCTCATCACGAGGGTTTAACCATGGTTCTGTAAGCATAATTATGTCAGGTTTTCAGCAGTAGCAGAAGTAGTTAATTCGTTTTGTTCTGAAGTAATGCTTTTCGCATTCATGTACATAACATTCATAGTGAGGCTGGATCTAAAGAGCTGTGGGACACACTAAATTATCCCTGTTGAATTATTTAAATCCTCAGTCAATGTGGCAATACCCTTACGAACAGCGGAGCTGGCACTCCCTCCCTCCTCGCTAATCACCTGATTGTCTACCTACTCCTGAGGTTAGGTCAGATGCACATGATTATCCTGGTGAGGTGATCTTACCTCACTTCCCCACCCCGATTGGCCTCAGGGATTAGATTATTAACAGCCATGCCATTAACTTTCCCTCTCACAACCTCTCTATCACTACCCAAAGCATGCGTAACACTGTCTACAACCCTGTCTAACAGAGCTTTTCGTATCGTATTGACGTAAAGGCCGCCTCTACCATACAAGCTCTTGTTATGAATAAAATTGCCCTAAACATCAGTAGACATCACACACTCCATTCCTCACAGGCCTGCTAGCCTGTTATTGACTCCTATCATCCGGCACCATTCCCTGCCATCCAACTCCCTTGCAATGGACTAAAGCCCTTTGTTCTTCTGCTTTTATCTCAGCGACAGAAAGATAAAAGTAAAACTAGGTGATATATTTTCCAATTTCCACTCAACGCCGGTGTACCACAAGGATCAGTTCTGGCGCCAACCCTATTCCTAATTTATATTAATGACCTCTTATTTGTCACCCATAACCCCATCCATTCATATGCAGATGGCTCAACACTTCACAGTTCATTCACACTTAAACACCCATTCACAAAGTTTAATATCTGTAATTCACAACCCAGTACAGCGATCTCTATAAATCAAGATTCATCTAGGATCAGTGAATGGGGACCAAATAACCTTGTCTCATTTAATGCTAATAAAACTAAATATATACAGTTTACTAATAGACAGAGTTTGCCAGGTTCCAATATTACCGTCAATGCTACTAATATTCCTGTCTCCAGAAATATTGAAATTCTCTGTGTTCCACTTAACAATGTCCTCATCTGGACCTTTCATGTCAGATCTCTTGCTAAAACCGCCTCAAAGAAACTTGGATTATTGTACAGAGTCCGCAGCTTCTTCGCTGAAGAGCAGTTGGCTATAGTTCATGAGAGTCATGTGTACTTTTAGCTGGAATTTTGCTCACCCTTGTGGAATGGATGTGGGGAGGCTGCAGTAAAGCAACTAGACAAAATTCAGAACAAAGCTGTTAGAATTATTAGTAACCCTGCTTTTATAAATAAACTACCTTCCCTACAGGCAAGAAGTAATGTTGCCTCCCTTGCATTATTTTACAGACACTTTTATGGCAAATGCTCAGACGAAGTTGCATCCATTGTGCCATCTCTCCATGCCTTCCCTCGTGCTACACGGGCATCTGGCAACGCTCATGACTGGAATGTCACTCAGCCATATTGCAGAACTTCTGCCTATCAGAATTCTTTTATTCCCCGAACTGCATCTCTTTGGAACTTGCTTCCCCAGAGTTGTTTCACCCTAAACTTGAACCTACAGGTGTTCAAGTCCAACTCTTACAGATTATTTATGAGTGGAGGACACCAGTAATCTGGTGTATCGATTATCTTATTAGTCATCTGTTTCTCCTTCCTCTGTTCCGTTATAAAAAATAAAAAAAAACATCAAATCTGGGTAATGGACCACAGATAACGAACTTCGTACGACCTAGTTGAAGCTACATTATTAGTCCCTACCACAATAACAAAGACGAGTCCTCTGAGATGTTGCCTACCAAGTCATCAGCACTCTCAGTCACGTCCTGTATCCTACACCGAAGAGAGCAAAAACATCTCCCTAGAACTCTTAGCACAAAACTCTTTCTCCTGATGCCTAATGAATCGTCGATACGATTGAGGCAAGGCTCAACCTACACTTCGCCCTCTAACACCTGAAACCTATTCCTGGTAGGTACACTCCTGTCACTGTTACTTAGCCATGCACCCTCCCTTGACTGGCTGGAAGGCATCACTAGCATCTAGCTAGGTCTCACTTAACTAGCTTAGTTTTAAAGTTATTTACCTTGCCTAACACTTCTGCTTCCACATCCTCTGCATGCACTGTCATAGCACTCACCATTTCATCCTCATTCTCCCAACCTTTCAACTTGTCACTTAACATGTTAACTGTCCCACTGTTTTTCTTAATTTCTAAACTATGCTTACTTGCCAACTCACAGAACAAACAACACGAATGTTTACCCTCCTCTTTCACGATTAAGTCTCTTATAAACTCCTTTGAACACGAGGATCAGGAGAATAGTTGAGCAGGTGCCATTTTAGCGAGGGCTTGGGTGAGCTCCGAACACCTGAACATGTCAGACACCGGACGTGTGGGGGAAAGGGAAGGGACAAGCGGGAATGTGAGGGGCAGAGGAAGGGAGGATGGAGATGAGGCTGTTTGTGGGAGACGAGAGAAGATTGTGTGTGGGAGTCAGAGAGGAAGGGAGATCGTGGGTGAGATGGGGGGGGGGAGGAGAGGCTATGGGAAGGAGGAGAAGGGGAAGAAGGACTGAGGGGATGTGCTTGGGTGGGAGGGGAAGCCGTGGGTTGGGAGGAAGAAGAAGAATAGCAGAATTTTGTAACCATAACCATTAACTCTAGTATATTTTGATCAGTCTGTTGCAAAGTACTTGCTGACTGCCTTTATTATCATGTCATTTGAAAACATTAATCATTGGATCAGATCCCCTCGTAGTCTATGCTTTGGTAAGTTTAGCAGATTAAACACTTATAAACACTCACACGTACAACTGCAATGAAGTATTCCTTCTCATCCTGATTATCACTATCATACAAACATGGGACCATCACACCCGATCTTGAAACATGCCAACAGAGTATGACTGTATAGCAACTGCCAGCAGTCAGTATGGTACAATATACATTCATGGAACAGTTGCGGCTTTGCCACATTTGCAAGTCAAAGATAACAGGGCTGGAAGGAATGCCTGGTCGCAGCTGCACTTGCATGGTTTGCTTCTTAACCCGTCACGTCCTGAGCTATTTCGCACCTCCGACACCCCCCAATCCAGAGGTATTTTCAAAAGATTTTTTTTTGGCTAAAACCTCCGTTTTTGGTGAGAAACATCGAAAATTCATAGAAAAATCGCTCACCTGAGGTTTAAATACTCGATCCAGGTAGCAGTACCTCCTTACCTTACTGGGTTTTCTAACAGGCTGGCACCAAAGAAAACGAGTTCTATGGGTGGGTAACTATTTCACACCACTCATAAATGGTATTTATTTATTTACTTGGTACGAATTTATATGTAGTACGAGAGTATATTGGTTTTCAAACAGTAATATAGGCATTATAAGCATTGTTTCACTCACTAACTCATCACCATACCTGACCTTTTTTTGCCACATTACCTGATCATCATTTCTGACTGTTTCTTCCTCTAATGTTATATAAACTTTGTCCTTCACATTGTCATCGATTGGGGAATCACTCTGGCCCTGAATGTCTTTATTGGCCAGGTCACTGGTAACAGGTGAATTGCCGAGACAATGGCATGCAGGGGGGGGGAGGTTATGTGGTGTAAGGCATTGTCCCTGCTTGGCATCTTGTAGGGGAATAGAGGAAGGTGTCCCGTGTATATGTACAAAAAATCATGCGCAAAAATTGAAAATTGTGCAAATTATGAACTTTGCAATTGCACAACGTACCAGTACGTCGTCGGGACTGGCAAATGCAAAATGTTGCAACGTATCCATACGTCGTTGGGACATCTCGGGATAATCTAGGTGTCTGTTTTGTCACCCTTCACCTTTTGTTAATTACTTTACATATCTTTGTGATATGGTAACCAAACCTTTACACAGTACTCAAGGTGTCGCCATATAAACGAACAATGTGAGAATTATTTTCTCTTACAAGAATTCAAATGTTCTAGCAATGAAACAAAATAAACTGTTATTGTTTTTGTTGTCTGTGCACTGCCGGTGCCATTTTGAATAATCTATTATATTTATTCGTACATAATTTCTTTGGTTTAGAGTCTCGAGCTGATTGGTGTTCAGAGCATTCTTTTCTTCGTTCTTACTCCTGTTGTTTAGGATTTTGCATTTATCAGTACTGACATCCATTCGCCATGACTGAGCTCAAATGATGCCTATCAAGATATATGACCTTTTTGTGTTTCCATAGGAATGGTCGTCTTGTTACCAATTTTTGTTTTACCGGCCAATATAAATAGTTTACAACACGAATCTTCGCCAGTATTATTAAAATCGAAAGAGAATCGGACCCAAAACTAAATCTTTTGATACTCCACTTGTAACACTGACACAGGTGGAGAGGAAGGGGAGTGAAAGGAGACGGGAATGAAAGAATAAAGGATGGTTGGGAGGAAGGCGAGGGAGGGGGAGAGAAGATGGACAGAAAATCAACAGGTATGGTGCAAGCAGGAGAGAATGGATGTAACATTATAAGTGGTAGAGTGAGAAGAATATTGAGGTTCGAAACACAGATATTACAGTAGAAGAATAGTTCTGTAACACTTAAATGAAACTCAGATAAATTACCAATAAATTTAAGCATGCAGTGTTGCATAAGCCTATACTTCAGCTTCTTTTACTGCTTCGGAAATTGAAGCATAAGTTTAGCTCGTGTGCATGCATTTTCTTCCTTAATGTAATTACAGTGTATAGTTCTTTATTTATATTTTTCCCTACATTTTCTCCGTCCGATGAAACTGATCAATTTACTGTCGTACTTTAGCATCTGATCTGCCTTTAATTCGTAGCTCAGTGAGAAGAGTGGAGAAATTGCAAGACAGTGAGAAAATGACAGAGTATAAGAGCATAGTGGAAGAAAGATTGGGAACGTATGAGCTAGAGCAGATGGAAGGGGTGGAAGACGTATGTAAGATATTCACGGAAGAGATAGGCACAGTGTGTGAGGCGGTTTGTGGAGTAAGGAGGAGATGCAAGGGTGTGCAAGGGACAGCATGGTGGAACGATGAGGTGAAACGAGCTGTGGAACAAAAGAAGAAGGCTTATAGTGAATGGTTAGTGAGTAGAGGTAGGGGAGAAGATGAGAGAGAAGAGAGAGGCATATGTGAGCAGGAGAAGGGAGGTTAAGAGACTGGTGAAGGAGAGTAAGAAAAAACTGGATGAAGAGTTTGGGAGGAATCTGAGTGTGAAATGGAGGGAGAGTAAGAAATTGTTTTGGAAGGAGGTAAAGAAAGTAAGGCAGTGTGAAAGGGAAACTAGTAAGGGAGTGAAAGATAGGCATAATAGATTGTTGGTGGAGAAGAGAGAGAAATTGAGGAGATGGAAGGAGCACTTTGAGGATTTGTTGAATGCAGAGAGTGAGAGCAGTGCGAGTATACAGTAAGTGGTTGGGGAATGGCTGGGAGAAGAAGAGATGAGAGGAGGGAGGAAGAGATCAGTAGGTCGGAAGTAGTGGAAGTGATGAAGAAGATTAAGTTGGGAAAGGCCCCAGGAATTGATGGAGTGTGTGGTGAAATGCTTAGGTATGGGGGTGAGATTGTTGTGGAGTGGATATAGAAGTTGTGTAGATTGGCTTGGGAAGAGGGAAGGGTTCCAGAGGACTGGAAATCATGTATAATTGTTCCTTTATACAAAGGAAAAGGGGGAAGAGAAGTATGTGGTAACCATAGGGGTATTTGCCTTCTTAGTGTGACTGGTAAAATATATGGTAGAATACTCATTGATAGGGTTAGGCATATGACAGAGGAGCTAGTTGGAGAAGAACAAGGGGGATTTAGGAAGGGAAAAAGGTGTGTAGATCAGATATTTGTTCTAAGATGTTTAGTGAAGAAGTATCTAGAGAAGGGAAGGAAAGTTGTATGCTGCCTTCATGGACTTGGAGAAAGCTTATGACAGAATAGATAGGCAAGGTATGTGGAAGGTATTAAGAATATATGGAGTGGAGGGGAAATTGCTGAGTGCTGTGAAGAGTATGTACGAGGGAGCTAGGGCTACGGTGCGAGTGGATGGTGAGCTGAGTGAGTTCTTTGATCTCAATGTGGGACTGAAACAGAGTTGTGTGATGTCTCCATGGCAGTTTAATATATACATGGATGGGGTTGTAAAGGAGGTGCAAGGTAGGGCAGTGGATGTGGGGGTGGCTCTAATGAATGAGGGTGAGATTTGGAAGATTCCGGTGTTGCTATTTGCTGATGATACAGTATTGTTGAGTGAAGATGAATGGGAGTTGCAAGGTTTGGTGAATGAATTTGGGACAGTGTGTAGGAAGAGGAATCTGAAAGTTAATGTAAACAAAAGCCAAGTTATGGTGTTTGAGAGGAATGAAGTCACAGAGTGTGCAGTGAGGTTGGATGGTGAGGATATGGAGAATGTGAGTGCATTCAAGCCCTTGGGTAGTGTGATGAGTAAGGATGGAACTTTGGGGGATGAAGTGCGTGAAAGGGTACAGCAGGAAAGGAAGGTTGTTGGTACACTGAAAGCAGTGATGAGAAATAGGGAGGTGAGTATGGAAGTTAAGAAGTCACTGCATGATATTATTGTGATCCCTACCCTGACGTATGGAAGCGAGGCGTGGATCTTGCAAGAGGGGAACAAGTCAAGAGTGAGAGCAGTGGAAATGAGTTACTTGAGAGGAGCATGTGGAGTGACGTGGAGGGACAGGTTGACGAATGAAGAAGTGAAGGAACGTTGTGGGGTGGATGTGGATGTGGTTGAGAAGATTAGGAGAAATACACTGAGGTGGTTTGGACATGTGAAGAGAATGGAGAATGAAAGACTGACTAAGAGGGTGTATGTAGGTGAGGTGGAGGGAGGGAGAGGGAGGGGTAGGCCGAGGATGAGGTGGAAGGATGGAGTTGAGAGGTATATGAGGGAGGGGGGAGTGAGTTGGGGGGAGGGTAGTCAGATGGTGGGTGACAGAGCGACTTGGAGACGATTTGTCTGCGGCCACCCTTTTGCGGGATTAGGGCGTTGGGCAATAGATAGATAGATAGTATTTAGTTAAGCTTCCATCCTGAACAGTGCAGTGCATGGCAATGAAGAATGAAGGAGAAATTCTATAATAACAACCACATTGATCCTAACTGTAGTGTAACATTTGACAGCTGGACTAATCTGACATTACGAGCCAATTAAATTAGTTTAAATCTTACTGCATCTACACCAGGCATTCACAAAAAGTGTCGCCCAGCAATGCCAACAGCCAGGGCAGTAGGCAATAGAAGGTGGGAGAAAAGCAGTTTTGTCAGAATGAATTGGGCCCCTTGCCCTTAGCAAGCTCCTCTTGTCTACTCCCAGGTTTTCACGCTTTAGGCACCTACTACCGGAGTTACTTATCAGTCCTTATATCAAATTCCGTGTCAGACCTGCCACAGACAGAGGAGAAAGAGGCCTCTCCTGGTTCTCCTTAGGTTAATAGCTCGGTTCCTGAAACGGCATTGTTGGAGGACAAGTTCTAGGAGATCCCTCTGAGTCAACCACTGCAGCAAGAGACACGATTTCAGCTCGTTTGGCAGCACACACAAGCAAAGTCTCTCATCTCGCCTCGCATCAGGTAAGCCGCACCGCGCCAGAAACGTCCTAGAGAGAATCATGCAGGAGGAATTTCCAGCCTAAATTTCTGACTGGACACAGCCATACCCTTTAAGCAACAGATCACCAAGTTCAATAACATCCTTCTTTGGTGTCTCTTGAACTCCATCGAACCCTCCAACATGCCCTCTTCAGGTTTATAGGTACCATGCTGTCATTCTGGAATGAGCAGACAGAAACTCAAGACGTTGATGCCGAAACTTTAGGATGAGAATCCCCGTATCAGTGCATAATTCCTTATTCAGAAATTCTGGAAAGGCGTGAGGCACATGTACAGGCACCTTCATTCGTACAGAACCATTACTTAAATAATCAATATCGACCTATAAGTTGGGCTGGAGATACCTCGTGACCACCGTCTGGCATCGGATGATGCAAAGTGACGCATCTCGTCCACAGAGATGACTGGAGGCTCCTAGCCGAGAATACTTCTACGTCAAGAGACAAAGAACAATAGCTGGATGCAACTCCCTGGCAGCCTAACCTGGGTTAGGGTAATCCCGCGGAAATTTACTTTTTTCAAGAAATGCACGGTGATACATTTCGCCCGAAGGGAGGACTAAAGGCCACAATGAAAAAGACTTTGTGTCAGAAGATGCTGGGTGATAGTCTCGTCCATTTTTTGTCGCACCCAATACTGGGCTAAGACACTTTGTGGCCACTCTCTTGCATCAGGTGGTGCAGAGTGACACGTCTGGCAGCAAAGCCTACAGGCTCCAGAAGAGAACCTGTTTGCATCAGAAGACACACTGAAAGCGTCATCTGCCAGTGATGCCCCTGATCTAGGTTGGAGTTATCCCATGGCCGACCTCCTACGTGAGGAGAACGAGTGAAAATCTCATCCATTTATATACAGTGGGTGACTCAGCATATCTATGTTAGTGAATTGTATTCTGCAGTGGTGCTCAAAGTGACCTACCCCACATTCTTATCAACAGTGCCAGATGACAAAGAGTGCCTCAAAGATACCAGACCCTGATAATTATTTGGCAGTGCTTTGTTAAAAGTGGCAGTCTGAAAACTCCTGAATGAAAGACACCCAACTATATTTATTATGATGTACAATTTCTGGCTCTTCTCGGAAAGATCCTTCATTACATTGGATTTATATTATTTATATATATCTGCAAATGTAAATTACTTCAGAAACGTTCAGAAGTGTCACTTGTTTGTTTCTAGCCTACCCTGTTATATGATACTGGAAAGAGACTATAATAGGTCACGTAAGTTCATGAACATAGGAAACATACAAAACCTTAAAATCAAGTATATAAGAAAAAATGTTGTTTTGATACGATGATATCAAACAGTTAGCTTTGTACATTCAGTTCCTCTTTGACTTTACAGCTATAATTTTCAAGCCATATTATTTCATATATTTAATTAAGAGTATCAGTGAAGTGCCTATCAAAATGAACATTTTGCTTTGAAGGAATTAAGCAGACAGTCCTATACACGCGTTCACTAAGGAAACGTTCAAAACTCGTACATGTATTTTAGCAACAGTGTTGTGATACCAACTTTAACGTATGGAAGTGAAGCTTGGACGTTGCTGGGAGGACACAAGTGAAGAGTAAAATGAGTTATTTAAGAAGAGCCTGTGGAGTCACATGGAGAGACAGGCTGAGAAATGAGGATATAAAGGAGCGTTGTGGTGTGGATGTGGATGTGATAGGAAGCGTTAGGAGGAATACACTGAGGTGGTTTGGCCATGTGGAGAGGATGGAGGGTGAAAGACTGACGAAGAGAGTGTATGAGAGTGAGGTGGAGGGGGGAAGAGGGAGAGGGAGGCCGAGGATGAGATGGAGGGATGGGGTGGAGAGGTATATGAGAGAGGGGGGTGTGAGCTGGGAGCGAGGCAGTGAAATGGCGGGGGACAGGGCGACGTGGAGGCGATTTGTTTGTGGCCACCCCGAACAGGATTGAGGGGTCTGGCAATAGATAGATAGATAGGATAAGAGTCAGAGGAAACCATGACAGGGTATTCGATAATGTTCGGTGTCATATTATGTCAGCTGAAGGATTATTGGAAGCCTGTTAGACTATTTTTTTTTTTTTTTCCAGCACGGATTCTTTTCTGTTGTTGCCATGAAACACTTTCTGCTGAATCAATGTGTTACATATTTAGAAGAAAACTAAACATAAGCTATCCTAGGTGAAGGTGGAAATAAAAAACAGGAAAAGGAAAATGGTTGTTGAGAAGACAGCAAAGGATGATAACTGGGGAGGACAGTGTGCGAGCAGTGATGCGGGGGAAATAATAGGCCACTAGTTAGAAGGCAGACAGGAAGGAGGAAATGTTCTAAGACAAGATGGGAGCAAAAGTAAGGAAGAAGAGAGACAGAAGAGGCGGAAAGATGCAAGAGGAGGAAGAGCAACAGGAGATGAGGATATGAAGGAAGAGGAAGAGGAAAGCAAACACAATAAATGAAGTGAGAGAAGACAAGGAAAAGAAGCGAAGTGGAACAGTAGAAACAAGGGAGGGGGAATGGAGAAGAAACAGAATGGTGTACCCGAGGTAATGAGACGAGAGGAAGAGGAGGGTCACGAGAGGGATGTATAAGAGGGATGTATAAAGGGTGACGAGGGGTAATAAAGACATTTTTAAAAAGAGGGAGTAGTAAACACAACACAATAAGACTGAAATAATATGAAAACAACAATAAGTTGGGTAACGGTGAAAATAATGAGATTAATAATGAGAAAGTAAAAAGGTGAGGTGATACAAGGAGGGGACGGTTAGAAGGGGGAGTGGAGGGTGGTGGAGGTGGTCATTCCGCCCCCTCACCCAAATTAATTAACCTGGCCACTCCTTTACGTTTCAGGTAATAATGATGTAACAATAAGAAGACAGTAAACAAATCGCAATAAAGAAAGTACTGAGGCAAACAGCAATAAAAAGACGCCAGTAAGGAGAGAAGGAGTGCTTGAGGGCAGGAGGGTGACGTGGTGAGTGGTTTCAGCCCCTCCCCCCCGCCTCACAATTGATCAGCCTGGCCCCTGCTGTATATTTCAGACCAGTGACGAGGTAATCTGCTGCCCAGAGTGATCACCTTGTTTATACTCTGAATTATTGAAGGGGGGGTGGGGGAAGGGAGAGGGAGAGAGGTGTTGGGCAGGGAGTGGGAGTAGTGAGGGGAAGGCAGAAGCAGAAGGAGAGGTATTGGAGAAGGGTAGGTGAGAACACTGGCAACGGTAGGTGAGAGAGAGAGAGAGAGAGAGAGAGAGAGAGAGAGAGAGAGAGAGAGAGAGAGAGAGAGAGAGAGACAGACAGACAGACAGACACAGACAGACAGACAGACAAAGATGTGTTTTGGGGAAGGAGTGGGAGAGAGGTTTTAGAGACAGGTAGGTGAGATGTTAGGTACTGCATAGGACAGAGAGGAAGAAGGGACGAGTGATGGTGGGAGTAGAAGAAAGACAGGTACTGGGGTATACGGCAGGATAGAGAGGTGTGGTACTGGGCAGAGTAGATGGGACAGGTGCTGGAGATGGGTAGAAGAGGCACGGGGGTAAGAAAGATAGGTATCGAGGGGAGGGGAGGAGGGAGAGGTATATTGTGACAGGAAGTGGATAAGAATGAAGAGCGGAGAAAAGATATATTGGGGGAGGGAAGAGATAAACAGTGATGATGGGGAGGGGAAGGTAGATGGGTAGGTGGAACACTTCAAAGACAGAAGAGAGGCTGGGAGGGAGAAGGGACAACGAGGGAAAGATCTAAGGAAAGAGTGATGGCAACGAACTTAATCTGGAGACACAATATCTATTGGAGGTTGAGGATGAAAAATTGCTTGGTATGGAATTATGGAGGAAAGGAAGGTATATGGAAGAGAGGCAGAGAAGAAAGAGAGGAGATGGAGATAAGTAAGTGCGTTACAAAGGTGGATACAAATAAGAAGAAGAGGGAATGAAAGGATGTGGGTAGGAGAGAGGAATGGCTAAGGAAATGTAGTAAGGAAAAACACGAGTGGGAAAAGAATGTGAAATGATAAACAGTAACTAAAGAGCAGGGGTGAGGCGGAAATACAAACAGGCAAAAAGGAAAGTGAAGACTATTATAGTGGTAGACACAGGAGAACTGTGAAGGAAGAAATATGGTAAGCATTTAGAAAGGGGAACAGGAAGTTGAAGAAAGAAATATAAGGAAGACGGAAAAGGGGACTGTCACGTTGCAATTAGGGCAGGTTGGGGCCGACATGCGAAGCTAAATACTTAATCAAATGCGTCCGTTGCATTTGGGTAGCTCATTAAAGTTTTTTTTTTTTCCACACTACCATGAAATTTGCCCTTTTCAACAAAATGAAAGAAAAAATTTCTGTTCATCAATATGAATCACAGTCTGGTTCACGGTACTTACCGTTGTCATATTTTTAGCGATCAAACAGCTCCTCATTTTTTAAACAGCAACCTTCTGAGAGGTTTTCACCAGCTTGTCATTGTAGTAACAGGGACACAGCCATTTATGTTATTTATATCGATCTGTTAGCTATGGTGGAATATTGTAGACAGAACAGAGGTGTGGTGAGGGTGAATTATGGTACCAGTGCACGAGTATGTGCGGGTGGAGTGTGGCAGTGGCGAAGAGGTGTGGATGGACAGCTGGAGTACAGGCGGAGCATGACTGATAGGGAATGGTTCTGTGGACTTAGTGTGGGTGAGGTATTGCGGACCGGCATAGGTGTAAATGAGACGTGATATTAGTGAAAGGTGGTAGGGAGAGGTGGGGCACACGGACAGGTTAGAGGATGGTGAGAATAAAGTGTGACTGGGAAGGAGTGTGCAGCTGTGGTGCACTGAGGGGGATGATATGATGCTGATAAAACGCTAGTATTAATGAATGAATGTGACAGGGATCGAGGGTGGTGTGTGTGTGTGTGTGTGTGTGTGTGTGTGTGTGTGTGTGTGTGTGTGTGTGTGTGTGTGTGTGTGTGTGTGTGTGTGTGGAGAGATGGTGCATGTGGGTGTAGTGTAACAACGATGGCTGGGTAAAGTCGGAAAATGTAACAAGCGGAGGGATGGTGAAGGCGTTGTGAGAATTGGATGCCGGGATAATGTGGTAAATTGTAACATGGGAAGAAGCGACAAGATGGAGAAGGAATAGGCGATGGAGAGTGTCGTGGGATGGTGTGGATATGGTATGGTACCGGGTGAGGAGGAGGAGAAACGTGCACTGTATTAAAGTGGTGTGATGATTGGATGTGTGATGTGAATGGAGTGTAGCGGAAAAAGGAAGGATGGTGGTTAATGATGTGTGTGGAGTGTAGAGGAAAGGTGTGAATAAAGCGTGGTTTGAAGAAGGGCGAATTTAGGGGTTGAATGTGACAGATGTGAAGGGATGATGCCGATATAATAAGACAGAAGTAGAGTTGGGGAAATGAGAGGAAGCTGTCTTAGGGGTGGAGTGCGGTAGGACTGAGGGAAGAATGAATAAATTGTTGAAGAAGGCGGGGGAAGTAGCAGGTAAATTTTGTAAAGGATGGCGTGCGGCAGGGTATGGAGGGGTGGTATGGATGCAACTGGGGGGGGGGAGGTGTTGGATGAATTATAATATAAGGAGTAAAATATGGCATGGGTGAGGATGGTACGTGTCGCATGGCAGGACAGAAGGGAGGAGGGGAGGAGCTGTAGGACGATTGATGTGTGGCCGTGGAAAGGAGGTATGACATGGTGTGGTAGAGTGTGCAGGAGTAGAGGTGGTGAACGAACGAGAAGGGCGGACGAAGTGCGATAGGTAGGACTGACGAGGTAGCCTCGTATGTACGTAGTGTAGATGAGTGGGAGGGCAAGGTGGTAGGTGAGCTGGGTGAGAGGTGTTATACATGTGCTGTGGATAAGGAAGAATGGGGTAGTAGTGGGTGAACTATAAAAGGAGTGCGGTTTGACGCGGGTTGAGAGATGGGTGTGACGGGTGGAGAGATGGGTGTAGTAGGGGTGGGGTACAAAGGTAAATGAGTGGGTCTTGCAGGGGTGAGTATGGCGGGAGTGTTGGGGTGCGTGTGGTAGGGGTGCAGGGGTGGGTCTGGCTGGGGCGGAGCAGTGGAAGTCGCAAGGGTGGAGGAGTGATTCTGGCTGGGGTGGAGGAGTGAGTATGGCTGGGGTGGAGGAGTGAGTATGGCTGGGGTGGAGGGGTGAGTATGGCTGGGGTGCAGGAGTGAGTATGGCTGGGGTGGAGGGGTGAGTATGGCTGGGGTGCAGGAGTGATTCTGGCTGGGGTGGAGGTGTGAGTATGGCTGGGGTGGAGGAGTGAGTATGGCTGGGGTGGAGGGGTGAGTATGGCTGGGGTGCAGGAGTGAGTATGGCTGGGGTGGAGGGGTGAGTATGGCTGGGGTGCAGGAGTGAGTATGGCTGGGGTGGAGGGGTAAGTATGGCTGGGGTGCAGGAGTGAGTATGGCTGGGGTGGAGGGGTGAGTATGGCTGGGGTGCAGGAGTGAGTATGGCTGGGGTGCAGGAGTGAGTATGGCTGGGGTGCAGGAGTGAGTATGGCTGGGGTGGAGGGGTGAGTATGGCTGGGGTGCAGGAGTGAGTATGGCTGGGGTGGAGGGGTAAGTATGGCTGGGGTGCAGGAGTGAGTATGGCTGGGGTGCAGGAGTGAGTATGGCTGGGGTGGAGGGGTGAGTATGGCTGGGGTGCAGGAGTGAGTATGGCTGGGGTGGAGGGGTGAGTATGGCTGGGGTGCAGGAGTGAGTATGGCTGGGGTGGAGGGGTGAGTATGGCTGGGGTGGAGGGGTGAGTATGGCTGGGGTGGAGGGGTGAGTATGGCTGGGGTGGAGGGGCGATTTTGGCTGGGGTGGAGGAGTGAGTATGCCAGGGGTGGAGGGGGTGCATGTGGCTGGGTTGGAGGTGTGAGTGTGGCTGGGGTCGAGGAATGGGTGTGGCTCAGGGGATAGGGTGGGAGCTGCTAGGGTGGAGGGCTGAGTATGGCTGGGGTGGAGGGGTGGGTGTGGCTAGGATGGAGAGGTGGTGGGGTGAGTTTGGCAAGGGTGGAAGGGAGGATATGGCTGGAGAGGAGGGGTGGTTCTGGCTGGGGTGGTGGGGAGGATGTGGCACTGATGGTGGGGTGGGTGTGGCTGGGGTGGAGGGGTGGGTGTGGCAGGGATGGTGTGGTGGGTGTGGGTGGCTGCTCGTGCGTGGATCAGCCGTTTGCCAGACCCCATTATTACCAGTGACCATACCAGCCACCCCTGACCATATAGCACACACACACACACACACACACACACACACACACACACACACACACACACACACACACACCTGAGTCACATTAAATCAGCGAAACTGATGTCAACTCTTAATAAACATCTTTTATCACATTTGAGCACATATATAGTTAACGAGGTTGTAATAAAACTAATTAAGTTATATGTACGTGATATTAGTAACTGGTCGTAGGTGCGCCGCAACAACCAACGAAAAATGTGATCACAAGCTGACGTAATTATGCCCAAAGGAGAAATACTGTTACAGGTGTTTGCGCCTAAACGAAAAAAAATGTATGTGTGTGTGTGTGTGTGTGTGTGTGTGAGAGAGAGAGAGAGAGAGAGAGAGAGGGGGGGGGCGCAGCTCTGATGAATCCTTGCACAACGTAAAAGGGCAAAAGAAAATATCTACAAAACACCGGCGCCATGAAATGATTATGGTCTACAAAAGTCCTCATTTACAAATGGTTGTGTTCTCTTGGGCCTGATTGGCTTTTAGCACCCCTTCTTACCTGTGTACATGTGTAAAACGCACCTTATTTACTTGTACGTTAGTTTGGTCAAACTATCATTACATGATGAAGATGCGGACAGAATACAACGGTATGTAATATTAAGGGTGATGAGCAAAGTATATCGAAAGAAAGAGATGTTATAGAGTCTCCAAGGCCGACGAGCATACGGCTCATAGACTGACGGTGTTCTGTGTAGGTGACATAGTTAGGGAAAGAGGATCATAGGCTGTAGAGGGAGTGAACCCGACAGGCAGAAAGGAAGAAGGAGGTGGTAAGACTGACAAGCTGAAAGCAAGAGCGAGGGAGGTTGACGCCAGGCTTAAAGAGTGTGTAGGAATGGATGGTGAACAGGTTGCTAGAGGTGAATAAGACAGGCTGAAAGAGTAGTCAGAGAGAGGATGGTTTGTAGGCTGAAAGGGAGGTCGGCTGAAAGAGGGGAGGTGGGTCGACTTGTGATTTGGGGAAAGAGATCTGTAGGTTGAAAGAGCGTACATGGGTCGATGGATTAAACTGGGGAAGGAGGTCGACAAGCGGGAAAGGGGCGGGGGATGAGAGACTGGCAGGAAGACATGGAGGGGAGGTCGATGTCTTCAAAGGAGGGTAAGGGAGAGCTCGAACAAAGGGGGGGGGAGGGAGTGTCGAACAAAGGTCAAATTAAAGACTGAGAACCGAGAAGACGGAGGTTGACATGAAAGAACTGAAAGGGGAGGGAAAGAGATGGGTAAAGGGGAGAGCTAAGTGAAGAGAAGGGGAGAGGAAAAGAGGGAAGGAAAGAGGTAAAGGGAGGGAAAAGTAGGGAAGGGGAGCAAGGGAGGGGGAGAGATGGTAAGGGAGAGAGGAGAGGAGAAAGAGAGGGGTGCAGGGAGAGATGGCAAAGGACTGCAGGAGGAGGGAAGGGGAGACAGACTGACACGTTCTGAAGGGAAGAAGATCAATAGGTTGACATTTGAATATAGGTCCGACTGTTTGCACTGGGATGGAGGTTGATAGGTTGCAAGGGAATGAAGGTCGATAGGCTGCAAGAAAGGGAAATCATATAAACCTAGGGGGGAGGGAAGTCGATGACAGAAGAAGGTCGACCGGCGAAAGGGAAAAGATCGACATGAAAAGGAGGAAGATCGATAGGAGGAAAAAAGAAAAAGGACTACAGATACGTGGGAAGAAGATCGATAGATGAAAGGGAAGGATGCCTGGCAGACTAAAAGAAAGTGAATGGGGGGAGGTCCACAGGCAGAAGGAAGCAGAAAGTTGAAATGAGAGAGAAGAAAAAGAAGTAAGGTCGATAGGCACACGCAGGAAGGCACCGACATGCAAGAAGAAGAGGTCGACATACTGAAGGGGAAGGAGGGAAGGGAGACTGACAGACGTCTGTAGCAAGGAAGTCGACAGGCGGGAGAGGGAAAGAGATCAAAAGTTTAAGATAAGAGGATGTCGACAGGAAGGAGAGGTACAGGTCGACAAAAGGGAGATGTGGAAGTCGACGCGAGGGAGGAGGAAAGGAGGGAGAGGACAGGATTTTGACCAGAAGCAGAGAAAGTGAGGTGGAGACGAGGTTAGCAGAGGAGGGTCGACAAGCGAGAGGGAGTAAGATCAATATGAAGACGATGGAGTTAGTGGGGAGAGAGAGAGAGAGAGAGAGAGAGAGAGAGAGAGAGAGAGAGAGAGAGATGAGTGGTGGGGGATCAGGCTGATATGGCTGGAGTGGAAATGGCCTGGCAGTAGAGTATGGGAGAGGGGTAGATACGCAGAACGTCGATCACAAGAGGAAAGATGTGGGTAGGTTACAAGAGAGATGTGGAAAGGCTGAAAGGAAAGAGGAGGGAGGTCGACCAGGGGGAGGGAAAGAGGGAAGGAAGGGAAGGGTAGAGAGGGAGGCGGGCAGCCGTGAAGGGTGAGGGGTTAGGGATGAGGGGTGAAGGGTGAGAGATGAGGGAGAAGGAGGCGGCGGTGCTCATGGAAGGCGTGTGGGGAGTGGACGTGATGGATGGACGGCAAGGGAGGGCACACTCTTTCTCTCTCTCTCTCTCTCCTGGAGAGTTTTTTTGTTCTGATATAGTGTTCTATAAATACTTAAGCCTCAGAATACACATATTCATCGCCAATGCGTCGCTTATTTCCATAAACATTGCGCCCACAACAGGCATCAGCCCGTAATTCATACCCGTAGCACTATCTAGCTGCCATCTGATGTAAAGAGAAGGTTGTATGAGGGTGTTGTGGTACCGACTGCATTATATGGGGCTGAAACATGGAATATGGGTGTAACAGAGAGGAAAAGTTTGAATGTAATGGAGATGAGGTGTCTGAGTAGTATGTGTGGAGTGATGCGTATGGAGTGAGTGCGAAATAATGAAGTGCGAAGGAGAACTGGAGTTGTTCGGGAGATGGCTGGTAGAGTTGAGAAGAGGGTGTTGCGATGGTTTGGGCATATGGAGAGAATGGAAAATAAGCGATTGGTGAAAAAGATAACTAGATCTGATGTGAGAGGTGTAAGGCTGAGAGGGTGACCACGAATAGGATGGATGGACAGTGTGAAGAGAGCACTGGATGCGAGAGGGATGTCTGTTGGGCAAGGAAGAGTGGCTGTGCGTGACGGATATAAATGGAGAGAAACTGTGAATGAATAAATGATGACGCAGCCCTGAGGGGACATTCTCCCGCATTTGGTCTAATTAGCTAGTCAGGTCAGGTGCGAGTAAGGGGATGAGTCTATTATGATGTGGCAGGGGTAAACCAGCTCTGCTGTCGGGCCCTGCTGTGGATATCACTGATTGCACTGCGAAGTTGACCCTTGTGCGGTGTGATGCGGTGAGGATCTGTCCCTTCTCCCCTTTGGGGATAAGATGTGCATGAATGTGTTTGAATGGATGAGTAAATTGGAGTGTGTCGTCCTGTCTCGGCTACCTCCCTTTCCTTGGGGGAAGCAGCCTAGGTATATAGATAGATAGCACTATCTAGCTGCCATCTGAATGACAAAACACTGGCCATCTCTCCTCCGAGATGAAGGTCCAGTTCTGCAATGAACCTTGTACGGAAGGTTGAAAAATACAGAATGCAAAATACATCGACACTGCAAAATACTTGTATGAGCATTTCAATAACTCTTCATTGCCTCGCCCTCTTTTGGGCAATCGCTGACCATTTGTACACTTAGAAATATCACGTTTCTTTTACCCTCCTCACATCATCAAATAACCACTCTTTGAACCTTCTACGTTGGAAGGGCCTGTTGTTCCCTCTGTTTCTGTCTCCAAGAACTAGGAAAAACATTCTGGTTAAATCGCACTGACACTGATGCCTTTACATGGTCACAGATCAGTGTCCAGGTATCGTTAGCCCCGATTTCAATAGACCTACCGTATTCTTGGTGGCATAGGCTGTTTCGTAGCTCCTCTTCCTTCCCGATTTATATTGTGTATTACACCTTAACAATCTCCTGGTGGTTATTTATATAGCTTCAATACTGCCACACAGAGGTGAGTATCAGAAACATTAAGAGGATAATGAAAAACAGTAGGCAGAATAAATCACAAATACACTTAGAATAGCAGCTAAATTCAAGGAAAGAAAAACAGAAGAGGCGACAGGACCTTTGTTGTCGATAATACATTGACAAGCCTACCGTGCTTGTGTGTGTGTGTGTGTGTGTGTGTGTGTGTGTGTGTGTGTGTGTGTTTTCAAATTCTGCCCATCACATTTACAAGATACTACTGTGTGAAATTAAGTATCCAAACCTGGATATTAAGATTGCTAGACATAGCATAATACTTTCTTTGTTCGTGTGCGTGTGTATGTGAGAGAGAGAGAGAGAGAGAGAGAGAGAGAGAGAGAGAGAGAGAGAGAGAGAGAGAGAGAGAGAGAGAGAGAGAGAGAGAACTGATGACCTGTGACAAGTGGGTAGGTAAATCTTACCATAAACGGGGGAAAACGTCACTTTTCAATTCCACTTACGCCGAGGTTGCTTAATAAGCTATGGTATTACGTGAAAGTAAAAGTCACCCCTCCCCCTTCACCACTCTCCAGTCATTACATGCTGCTTGGCTAAGAATGATAATAAACAGACTGATCTAAACAAACTGATCTAAAGTAAATGATCTTTCTGTTAAGTTAATAACCTTGGGGGTCAAAGGCCGAAAACAGCATTACCCACGAACGCTTATGATCATGAGGCGTCTCCGATGTCAGGCGACGATGCAACACACACACACACACACACACACACACACACGTTGTACTGCATAATGGAGACTGCACTACAAGCGGGAAAAAATGAGGGATTAGACTGTTTTGTATTGTCATGGTGGGCCTGAACAACTAATTTGGAGGCGATAACGAGCCAAGTTTCAGTTTTCCCGTATACTGTACAGCTACCACCAACACCATTAAGGCCACCAGTACTACCATCACCACTAACATCACAGCTACCACCAACACCACCTCCATTAAAGCCACCAGTACTACCATCACCACTAACATCACTTGCCCTACTCCAACTTTCTTAGCCTTTTCCAAGCAGCACCCCCTGAAGTACGGTCTGACAGTCCAGCTACACCTGCTACACTACAACAAGGACAAAGTAAAGTGAAGTACTGCTTGACAATTTATTTTATACATTCTCCAAAAATAAAACATCAAGGATGCCAATACTAAGCAAAACCAATAAGAAAAAACCAATAATTCAGCATTTTCCTGCACTCCCCAAAATCAAAGAGGTGCTAGCACCCACTTTAATAATGCTGCTCTGCCCTTATCCGCAGCAGCATCTATACTGCTGCTACCACCACCACAACAGTACCTTGAGCTTACTACCACCACCACAACAGTACCTTGAGCTTACTACCACCACCACAACAGTACCTTGAGCTTACTACCACCACCACAACAGTACCTTGAGCTTACTACCACCACCACAACAGTACCTTGAGCTTACTACCACCACCACAACAGTACCTTGAGCTTACTACCACCACCACAACAGTACCTTGAGCTTACTACCACCACCACAACAGTACCTTGAGCTTACTACCACCACCACAACAGTACCTTGAGCTTACTACCACCACCACAACAGTACCTTGAGCTTACTACCACCACCACAACAGTACCTTGAGCTTACTACCACCACCACAACAGTACCTTGAGCTTACTACCACCACCACAACAGTACCTTGAGCTTACTACCACCACCACAACAGTGATCACCTCTACCTACCCTCACCACAAGGACCACTGCAATCATTCAGAGACGGATACGCTACCATATCCAATACCAGAACCACTAAGACCCTCTCACCAACATACATCATAACCATTACCTCCACCACCACCAATATTTCAACGTTTTTACCTTCCTCCTGTATGGAAGCACATGGCATCACCACCACCTTTCTTCCTTCATCTGTTCTCCCAAGCCCTTGCCTTAATTAGGGTCGTCATTCCTTCTGCAACACACAGACTTATCAACGCATTAACATTTCCAAAACCATTTGACAAACACCTTTACAGTTTTTTTTTTTTCTGTTGCATAATATCTAGCACCAACAGTAAATAATGTTCCAGTGACATCCATCACTACCGGCATCTACATTTTTCTTTTATCAGTAACATTTGCAGGGGTAATTACCCTATTTACCAGTAAACGTTCATAACGTCATCATATCTTAACGACAGGTCGACACAATGCATCAAGGCAAAACACAACATACATAAACTGCGCATCACGACATTATACTCACAATACACTGTCTCCTACATACACCCCCCAAAAAAAAAAAAAAAAAAAGTATATCCGTGACTAGCTGACACTGACCTCCAGTCTGGAGTTTTGTAACAATTCTTCAAAAGTTAATTCGTGTCATACTGAAGAACCCTTCCAGCAAATCTGGAGCATTTTTTATCGAATTTCATTTTTTTTTTTTTTTTTTTTACTGTGGGAGAGGGATACCCCTATAAATAAAATATTGAAGGAGAATACACACACACACACACACACACACACACACACACACACACACACACACACACACACACACACACAAACACACACACACACACACACACAAACACACACACACACACACACACACACACATATATATATATATATATATATATATATATATATATGAACCTATAATTACAACATGGCTAAATATTTGGTACCAGTTTTGGGCCCCATTTCCACTAACCAGTACACTTGCAGCGACACCTTTTCTTTCGTTAAGGAAATAACAGCTTTAAACATTGACAGTTATGGCCAGTTTTGATGTTAAATCTCTACCAATATCCCGTTAAATGAGACTATTGATATTTGCATCGGTGAACTTTTTAAGGATAATGACATAGTTTCTGGTTTTAGTAGTGAACAAATGCGTAAATTACTTAATTTACCTGTAAAAGACTGCATATTTTTATTCAATGAGCAAGCCTACAGGCAAGTTGATGGGGTTGCAATGGGAAACCCCCTTGCCCCAACATTAAGTAACATTTTCTTAAGCTTCCATGAAAAGAATTGGATTAAATATTGCCCAGATGATTTAAAGCCATTGTTTTATAGGAGGTATGTAGATGACACCTTTTTACTTTTTAAATCTCCAGATCATATACCATGATTTTTAAGCTACCTTAATTCGAGACATCCAAACATAGAATTCACAGCTGAGACAGAAAAGGATAAGAAGCTTCCATTTTTAGATATAGATATCACCACAACAGGCACCACTTTTACTACCAATGTCTACCGGAAACCAACATTCACGGGATTATGTACGAAATTCAGCTCATTCATACCAATAAATTATAAACGTAATTTGATAACAACTCTGACTAACCGAGCCTACCATATTTGTTCAGATTATTTTCAGCTTCATAAGGAATTAGAGTACATGAGAAATATCCTTTACAACAACGGGTTCCCGAAATTTTTCTCTGACTTTTACATTGGCAAAGCTATTAACAAGTTATTAACCCCTGTGGCTGAAAAAGTTCAAACTGTCCCGAAACACACTATTTACTTTAAGCTCGATTACAGAGGTAAACATAGTTTTCACCTGAGAAACAAGCTACGCCAACTACTCAGCTACGCATTTCCACAAATAGAGTTCAGAGTCATTTTCAGTACAAGAAAAACAGGTACTCTCTTCAGAATCAAAGATAAAGTACCCATACACCTAGAGTCCTCTGTCGTTTACAGATATACGTGTGATAGCTGCCAGGCGTCATATATCGGAAAAATAGAGACATCTAAAAACACGCATACACGAACACTTACTGTAGGTACATCAGCTTGAACAGGCAAACCAGTCACTAAACCACCCTTTAGTGCCATCAGACAACACTCACACACACGATCACCCTGTCAAGCGAACCTCCTTCACAGTCCTTACTAGAAGCCAGTGCAGCTCTGACCTCCCCATCATGGAGACACTTTATACACACCTCTACAAACCCACTATCGGTGACAATAGTTCTTCTGTTCAACTGCTGTGTTTTTAAAGGTTTAAATGTATCCTTATCTTGAAATTTTACCTGAATGTTCTTACTTTGGTGCATTTTAGTGTATGAATGTTATTTTTTGATGACTTAAGTAGGATATCCATTTACCTTAGAATATTTCTTAATTATTATTAATGCAAAGTTTGATCAAAGACATAAATATTTTTACCATAGCTAAAAGAAATTATTACTTCTAGGTCTGATGATGCAATGAGATATTGCGAAACGTCACCATTAAAGATGTTCCTACAAGCCCTGGTATTCCTTATATATATATATATATATATATATATATATATATATATATATATATATATATATATATATATATATATATATATATATATATATATATATATATATATATATATTGCCAAACGCGTCAATCCCGTTTGGAGTGGCCACAAACAAATCACCTCCAAGTCGCCCCGTCCCCCGCCATTTCACCGCCCTCCTCCCAACTCACCCCCCCCCCCTCTCTCATATACCTCTCCACCCCATCCCTCCATCTCATCCTCGGCCCCCCCCTCCCTTTTCCCCCATCCACCTCACTCACATACACTCTCTTCGTCAGTCTTTCGCCCTCCATCCTCTCCACATGGCCAAATATATATATATATATATATATATATATATATATATATATATATATATATATATATATATATATATATATATATATATATATATATATATATATATATATATATATATATATATATATATATATATATATATATATATATATATATATATATATATATATATATATATATATATATATATATATATATATATATATATATATATATATATATATATATATATATATATATATATATATATATATATATATATATATATATATATATATATATATATATATATATATATATATATATATATATATATATATATATATATATTCATATATATATATATATATATATATATATATATATATATATATATATATACATATATATATTGTTACGGAACAGAGAAAGATGACGTACACTTTAAGTGAGAATACGAAGAGTCACTACTGTCCCGTAAAGTTCCAGGTTCAAAACAAAAGAGTTAGGTAAAATTACAAGTTAAAGTTTAATGCTCAAACTAACAACAAAAACATTCAGGACTCATAAGGATAATGTAATGGCAAATAAACAGGTTAAATATATGGTTAACTGCAATAGCCTCTATTAACACGAAGTTAGCAAGAGTAAATTTATCTAAGTCAGCCCTGATAAAATGAGATACCAGATAATACTCAGTGAATGCCAGATAAATTATTACAGATACAAACTATTATCAAAAATGACTGACATAAAGAACCCCACACGAATTACAAAAACTTCACTAGGCCTACAAATTAAACTTATGCTATACAGTACAAGAAAAATGCAACAACAGTTATACTCAAATTACACACAGCTGCTAGATGGTTGGAGATTTCTTGAGCACTCACAATAATAATATCTGTACAGGGGAGGACAGAGATGTGAACAAAATGAGGAGCAGATCTAAGTGGCAATGATGCAGAGACCGAGCTCATTATATAGGGGCCGGCAGAGCTTGACACAACTTGCAATAAGGACGCGCAAATGAAGCCATGGGGACATAGAGTTGACAATCCCGCTCTGGACAACAGAGAGAACGACTTACTCTACTATAACGGTAGAAAGGGGGGGACTGAGGCAGAACACGCTCGTGATCAAACATGCAGCACACTGTGCGTTAAAAATTACACAAAGGATGATGAAATCATAGGCTATGTAACACCTCCCCACAAAGAAAAAAGAAATTTACAAAGGAAATTTCTTATTACTCTAAAACAATCTGTACATGGCATTACAGAACATGCAAATGTCTTTCCTAGTGTTACAAAACATGAGATCTCCCTAGCACGTTCAGTCATAGGTACTTGCCAGTATCCCTTTAACAAATCAAACTTACTTATGTACCTAGCCTTTCCGATCTTGTCTATGCAATCTTCCACACGAGGGAGAGGGTAAGTGTCTGTTTTAGTTATCTGATTAACACGTCTGTAGTCAATGCAAAGCCTCTGTGACCCACCTGGCTTAGGGACTAGAGTGACAGGAGAACTCCACTCGCTCTGACAGGGCTCAATCATCTTGTGGTCCAACAGGTAGCCAAGCTCCTTCTGGATGAGAGGAACTTTCACTGGGTTCACACGGTAAGGAGGCAGTTTAATTGGCTTTGCGTCACCAACCTCGACATCATGCATCAACACAGTAGTTCTTCCTGGAGTGGCACGGAACACTTGCGGGTACTCCTGCAGTAATGCCGAAAACTCCTGCCTTTCCTTGGGAGGTAGATGAGAAAGCTTAGTCTGGAGATCATTCATGATATCAGGATTCTTCCCCAAACTATCACTCAGGCTCATACTGCATGGGAGAGCTTCACTTGCAGACTCGGGTGGAACAGCTACAGTGCAGACTGGATTATTTTCGTCCCGCCTGTGATACAACTTTTAGCATGTTGATGTGACATAGTTGCTTGTTCTTTCTACGATCTGGTGTGGCGATGACATAGTTGACATCACTGAGTTTCTTCTCCACGAAATAAGGACCACTAAACTTGGCTTGAAGAGGTTGCCCATGAACTGGTAGCAGAATCAAAACCTGATCTCCTGGCTGAAAGTGGCGTAACCTGGACTTCTTATCATACCAAGTCTTCATCTTCTCCTGAGCAGCTCCTAAATTCTCTCTCGCCAGCTGTAAAGCAGTGGACAGCCGTTCTTTGAACTTCATCACATACTCCAGCAGGTTGACGTCATCTTCCTCCGACAGCCAGCATTCCTTGAGTAACTTAAGGGGTCCTCTTACTTCATGGCCAAACAGTAGTTCAAAAGGTGAGAAGCCCAGTGATTCATTTGGAGATTCTCTTGCAGCAAACACAACGAATGGAAGACCTTTATCCCAGTCTTTCTGATGTTCCAAACAGTATTTCTTGAGCATCGATTTGAGTGTTTGATGATATCTCTCCAACGCTCCTTGGGTCTGGGGATGGTAAGCTGAAGACGTGATCTGGGTGATGCCCAACTCTTTCAGAGACTGCTTGAAAACATTTGACATGAAATTACTTCCTCGGTCTGACTGTACCTCCTTGGGCAGACCAAACTTTGTGAAGAACCCTAGCATTTCCTTAACCACGTTCTTTGCTGAGATATTTCTAAGTGGAATGGCTTCAGGATAACGAGTAGCCATATCAATCATGGTCAACACATAAGAAAATCCTGAAGAAGTCTTAGGAAGAGGGCCCACAATATCCACCAACACACGGGTGAAAGGCGCCTCAAAAGGAGGAATGGGAACTAGAGGTGCAACCTTTTCGGTCTGATTACACTTCCCCCAACTTGACAGGTGTGACAAGACTTACAATACCAGGAAACATCCCTGAAGATACCTGGCCAGTAGAAGTGTTTCAAAATGCGTGCCACAGTCTTCCTCACTCCAAGGTGTCCTGCCAAACTGGAATCATGAGCCACTCTAATGATATCCTGCCTACAAACACGAGGGATGACAACTTGATGTACAACCTCCCATTCACAGTCGGCTGATGCTGTTGGGGGTCTCCACTTCCTCATAAGTACTCCTGACTTTACATAATAACAAGTAGAAGCACCAGCTGACTCTTCCTCACTGCAAGCAGAGTTAGCTAGACCTTTCAACTCAGGGTCAGCAACCTGCAACTCAACCAACTCTTGACGAGACAAATTATCAACACTACGGGGTACTGCCTCATCTGGTGAGTGGTCCAAATTAGCAAGAAAAGTGTCAGCTAGGATAACATCATCATCATTATCCTCTAAATCACCAGTAACTTTAGACTTAGCCCTAGTGACAGCACATGCAGGGAACACATCAGGGACATCACAATCCTGGGCCGCAGCCACTGGCTCACTAGACAACTGAGGAGCTGGACACACTTGACTTCCACCAATATCATTTCCAAGTAAGAAAGTTACACCTGACATTGGGAGTGTCTCAACCAACCCAACCATAACAGAACCATTAACAAAACCAGACTCTAAATTCACTCTGCACAGAGGGAACAGAGAAGTAATTATTCCCTACACCTTGTAAGATTACAGTTTCATCAGAGGAATTAAAATTAGAGCCTAGAACACTGGTCAGCATAAGGGATTGGCAAGCACCTGTATCACGATATATTTGAACTGATTTCCTGTCATTACTGTCCAGAGGACTGACAAAACCATCAGACAGGAAATTAGCACATGAACTCTTGAGAGTGTCACCCACGTTACTGCTCAAAGAGGAGCTCCATCATGAGAATTTAAGTTACCCCTCAAAGCAGGTTCAGTTAACTCAGTTAAAGAATTCTGGGAACTCTCAAGAGTGGACACTAGACCAATTGACTGAATATTTAAAGACTCCTTTTTGTTCACATCACGCTGTCTCCTGAAACATCTCTCCGTAGTATGACCAAGCTTACTACAATAAGTACATTTACTTTTCTGAAATCTAGAGGTGAAGCTGGTATTTACTTCCTGAGAAACATCATCCTTATTCTCTTTCCTGTTACCTGTACTCTGAGTAGAGGCAACGTACTTACTCTCAGCTTTCCCTTTTTCTCTAGAATATCTCTTGTGAGTGAGAACATACTCATCAGCTAAAACTGCAGCATCAGACAAATTATCTATTCTTTTCTCATCAAGATATAGGCTTACATCTTTACTAATACACCTTTTGAAATCCTCCAGCAAAATCATCTGCTTAAATTTACCAAAATCAGAATCCACATTCTTAGAATTTAACCACTGCTCTAACAGATCTTCTTTGATTTTTGCATACTCAACATGGGATTGCTTATCTTGCTTGTAAGTTGTCCTAAATTTTACTCTATAGGCTTCAGGAACAAGCTCATAGGCCTTAAGAATCAAGCTCTTAACTACATCATAATTATCAGACTGATCCTGAGGCAAAGATGCATAAGTTACTTGAGCTTTACCGGTGAGAACAGTTTGAAGGAGTACTGTCCAATAATCCTTAGGCCAATTAAAACCTGTAGCTACCCTCTCAAACAACTGAAAATACTTTGTTAAATCAGATTCATTAAAAGGAGGGACAAGTTTAACATTTTTAGCCACATCAAAATCATCAGAGCTAGATGATCCAGTTCCACCTTGTTTCATGCGATACTCATGGTCTGCCTGAATCCTGGCAAGTTCAACTTGTGCCTGAGCCTGTATCTGTGCCTCCTGAATCCGAACCTGAGATTCCGCCTCCTTAGCCTGAGACTCAGCCTCCTTAGCACGTGCTTGAAATTCAGCCTCCTGAATACGAGCCTGAGACTCCGCCTGATTAGCATTTGCCTGAAATTCAGCTTCTTTAGCACGAGCCTCCTGCAGAGCTAGCTGTAACTTAGCTAATTCAATCTGCGTTTGCTCATTTGGAGGAGTTACATTAAACAAGCTTTTATTAATCATGCCAACAATTTGATCCTTAGAATGATGAGAGTGAACTGCAATTCCCAATTGTTGAGCAACAAGCTTAAGTTCATTCTTTGTTCTGTTTTCTATATCACACACTGTTTGCACATTTGACAAAAAATCTTTGGCTTCATCAAGTGTAGAAATAGTAGCCATCATGAATATATCACAGTCACAAAATATCAAACAATATCCTTATGATAATATCCTGAATATCCTGATATGAGGTCGCCAAATTTATGTTACGAAACAGAGAAAGATGACGTACACTTTAAGTGAGAATACGAAGAGTCACTACTGTCCCGTAAAGTTCCAGGTTCAAAACAAAAGAGTTAGGTAAAATTACAAGTTAAAGTTTAATGCTCAAACTAACAACAAAACATTCAGGACTCATAAGGATAATGTAATGGCAAATAAACAGGTTAAATATATGGTTAACTGCAATAGCCTCTATTAACACGAAGTTAGCAAGAGTAAATTTATCTAAGTCAGCCCTGATAAAATGAGATACCAGATAATACTCAGTGAATGCCAGATAAATTATTACAGATACAAACTAT
Organism: Coenobita brevimanus; assembly: GCF_032717465.1. Classification (NCBI taxonomy): domain Eukaryota; kingdom Metazoa; phylum Arthropoda; class Malacostraca; order Decapoda; family Coenobitidae; genus Coenobita; species Coenobita brevimanus. Next base: position 35,772,617 of record NC_137008.1, on the reverse strand, counting down.
TATCAAAAATGACTGACATAAAGAACCCCACACGAATTACAAAAACTTCACTAGGCCTACAAATTAAACTTATGCTATACAGTACAAGAAAAAATGCAACAACAGTTATACTCAAATTACACACAGCTGCTAGATGGTTGGAGATTTCTTGAGCACTCACAATAATAATATCTGTACAGGGGAGGACAGAGATGTGAACAAAATGAGGAGCAGATCTAAGTGGCAATGATGCAGAGACCGAGCTCATTATATAGGGGCCGGCAGAGCTTGACACAACTTGCAATAAGGACGCGCAAATGAAGCCATGGGGACATAGAGTTGACAATCCCGCTCTGGACAACAGAGAGAACGACTTACTCTACTATAACGGTAGAAAGGGGGGGACTGAGGCAGAACACGCTCGTGATCAAACATGCAGCACACTGTGCGTTAAAAATTACACAAAGGATGATGAAATCATAGGCTATGTAACACCTCCCCACAAAGAAAAAGAAATTTACAAAGGAAATTTCTTATTACTCTAAAACAATCTGTACATGGCATTACAGAACATGCAAATGTCTTTCCTAGTGTTACAAAACATGAGATCTCCCTAGCACGTTCAGTCATAGGTACTTGCCAGTATCCCTTTAACAAATCAAACTTACTTATGTACCTAGCCTTTCCGATCTTGTCTATGCAATCTTCCACACGAGGGAGAGGGTAAGTGTCTGTTTTAGTTATCTGATTAACACGTCTGTAGTCAATGCAAAGCCTCTGTGACCCACCTGGCTTAGGGACTAGAGTGACAGGAGAACTCCACTCGCTCTGACAGGGCTCAATCATCTTGTGGTCCAACAGGTAGCCAAGCTCCTTCTGGATGAGAGGAACTTTCACTGGGTTCACACGGTAAGGAGGCAGTTTAATTGGCTTTGCGTCACCAACCTCGACATCATGCATCAACACAGTAGTTCTTCCTGGAGTGGCACGGAACACTTGCGGGTACTCCTGCAGTAATGCCGAAAACTCCTGCCTTTCCTTGGGAGGTAGATGAGAAAGCTTAGTCTGGAGATCATTCATGATATCAGGATTCTTCCCCAAACTATCACTCAGGCTCATACTGCATGGGAGAGCTTCACTTGCAGACTCGGGTGGAACAGCTACAGTGCAGACTGGATTATTTTCTTCCCGCCTGTGATACAACTTTAGCATGTTGATGTGACATAGTTGCTTGTTCTTTCTACGATCTGGTGTGGCGATGACATAGTTGACATCACTGAGTTTCTTCTCCACGAAATAAGGACCACTAAACTTGGCTTGAAGAGGTTGCCCATGAACTGGTAGCAGAATCAAAACCTGATCTCCTGGCTGAAAGTGGCGTAACCTGGACTTCTTATCATACCAAGTCTTCATCTTCTCCTGAGCAGCTCCTAAATTCTCTCTCGCCAGCTGTAAAGCAGTGGACAGCCGTTCTTTGAACTTCATCACATACTCCAGCAGGTTGACGTCATCTTCCTCCGACAGCCAGCATTCCTTGAGTAGCTTAAGGGGTCCTCTTACTTCATGGCCAAACAGTAGTTCAAAAGGTGAGAAGCCCAGTGATTCATTTGGAGACTCTCTTGCGGCAAATACAACAAATGGAAGACCTTTATCCCCAGTCTTTCTGATGTTCCAAACAGCATTTCTTGAGCATCGATTTGAGTGTTTGATGATATCTCTCCAACGCTCCTTGGGTCTGGGGATGGTAAGCTGAAGACGTGATCTGGGTGATGCCCAAATCTTTAAGAGACTGATTGTAAACATTTGACATGAAAGTACTTCCTCGGTCTGACTGTACCTCCTTGGGCAGACCAAACTTTGTGAAGAACCCTAGCATTTCCTTAAACACGTTCTTTGCTGAGATATTTCTAAGTGGAATGGCTTCAGGATAACGGTAGCCATATCAATCATGGTCAACACATAAGAAAAATCCTGAAGAAGTCTTAGGAAGAGGGCCCACAATATCCACCAACACACGGGTGAAAGGCGCCTCAAAAGGATGAATGAAAACTAGAGGTGAACACTTTTCGGTCTGATTACAATTCCCCACAACTTGACAGGTGTGACAAGACTTACAATACCAGGAAACATCCCTGAAGATACCTGGCCAGTAGAAGTGTTTCAAAATGCGTGCCACAGTCTTCCTCACTCCAAGGTGTCCTGCCAAACTGGAATCATGAGCCACTCTAATGATATCCTGCCTACAAACACGAGGGATGACAACTTGATGTACAACCTCCCATTCACAGTCGGCTGATGCTGTTGGGGGTCTCCACTTCCTCATAAGTACTCCTGACTTTACATAATAACAAGTAGAAGCACCAGCTGACTCTTCCTCACTGCAAGCAGAGTTAGCTAGACCTTTCAACTCAGGGTCAGCAACCTGCAACTCAACCAACTCTTGACGAGACAAATTATCAACACTACGGGGTACTGCCTCATCTGGTGAGTGGTCCAAATTAGCAAGAAAAGTGTCAGCTAGGATAACATCATCATCATTATCCTCTAAATCACCAGTAACTTTAGACTTAGCCCTAGTGACAGCACATGCAGGGAACACATCAGGGACATCACAATCCTGGGCCGCAGCCACTGGCTCACTAGACAACTGAGGAGCTGGACACACTTGACTTCCACCAATATCATTTCCAAGTAAGAAAGTTACACCTGACATTGGGAGTGTCTCAACCAACCCAACCATAACAGAGACCATTAACAAAACCAGACTCTAAATTCACTCTGCACAGAGGGACAGAGAAGTAATTATTCCCTACACCTTGTAAGATTACAGTTTCATCAGAGGAATTAAAATTAGAGCCTAGAACACTGGTCAGCATAAGGGATTGGCAAGCACCTGTATCACGATATATTTGAACTGATTTCCTGTCATTACTGTCCAGAGGACTGACAAAACCATCAGACAGGAAATTAGCACATGAACTCTTGAGAGTGTCACCCACGTTACTGCTCAAAAGAGGAGCTCCATCATGAGAATTTAAGTTACCCCTCAAAGCAGGTTCAGTTAACTCAGTTAAAGAATTCTGGGAACTCTCAAGAGTGGACACTAGACCAATTGACTGAATATTTAAAGACTCCTTTTTGTTCACATCACGCTGTCTCCTGAAACATCTCTCCGTAGTATGACCAAGCTTACTACAATATGTACATTTACTTTTCTGAAATCTAGAGGTGAAGCTGGTATTTACTTCCTGAGAAACATCATCCTTATTCTCTTTCCTGTTACCTGTACTCTGAGTAGAGGCAACGTACTTACTCTCAGCTTTCCCTTTTTCTCTAGAATATCTCTTGTGAGTGAGAACATACTCATCAGCTAAAACTGCAGCATCAGACAAATTATCTATTCTTTTCTCATCAAGATATAGGCTTACATCTTTACTAATACACCTTTTGAAATCCTCCAGCAAAATCATCTGCTTAAATTTACCAAAATCAGAATCCACATTCTTAGAATTTAACCACTGCTCTAACAGATCTTCTTTGATTTTTGCATACTCAACATGGGATTGCTTATCTTGCTTGTAAGTTGTCCTAAATTTTACTCCTATAGGCTTCAGGAACAAGCTCATAGGCCTTAAGAATCAAGCTCTTAACTACATCATAATTATCAGACTGATCCTGAGGCAAAGATGCATAAGTTACTTGAGCTTTACCGGTGAGAACAGTTTGAAGGAGTACTGTCCAATAATCCTTGGGCCAATTAAAACCTGTAGCTACCCTCTCAAACAACTGAAAATACTTTGTTAAATCAGATTCATTAAAAGGAGGGACAAGTTTAACATTTTTAGCCACATCAAAATCATCAGAGCTAGATGATCCAGTTCCACCTTGTTTCATGCGATACTCATGGTCTGCCTGAATCCTGGCAAGTTCAACTTGTGCCTGAGCCTGTATCTGTGCCTCCTGAATCCGAACCTGAGATTCCGCCTCCTTAGCCTGAGACTCAGCCTCCTTAGCACGTGCTTGAAATTCAGCCTCCTGAATACGAGCCTGAGACTCCGCCTGATTAGCATTTGCCTGAAATTCAGCTTCTTTAGCACGAGCCTCCTGCAGAGCTAGCTGTAACTTAGCTAATTCAATCTGCGTTTGCTCATTTGGAGGAGTTACATTAAACAAGCTTTTATTAATCATGCCAACAATTTGATCCTTAGAATGATGAGAGTGAACTGCAATTCCCAATTGTTGAGCAACAAGCTTAAGTTCATTCTTTGTTCTGTTTTCTATATCACACACTGTTTGCACATTTGACAAAAAAATCTTTGGCTTCATCAAGTGTAGAAATAGTAGCCATCATGAATATATCACAGTCACAAAATATCAAACAATATCCTTATGATAATATCCTGAATATCCTGATATGAGGTCGCCAAATTTATGTTACGGAACAGAGAAAGATGACGTACACTTTAAGTGAGAATACGAAGAGTCACTACTGTCCCGTAAAGTTCCAGGTTCAAAACAAAAGAGTTAGGTAAAATTACAAGTTAAAGTTTAATGCTCAAACTAACAACAAAACATTCAGGACTCATAAGGATAATGTAATGGCAAATTAAACAGGTTATATATATGGTTAAATGAAATAGACTATATTAACACGAAGTTAGCAAGAGTAAATTTATCTAAGTCAGCCCTGATAAAATGAGATACCAGATAATACTCAGTGAATGCCAGATAAATTATTACAGATACAAACTATTATCAAAAATGACTGACATAAAGAACCCCACACGAATTACAAAAACTTCACTAGGCCTACAAATTAAACTTATGCTATACAGTACAAGAAAAAATGCAACAACAGTTATACTCAAATTACACACAGCTGCTAGATGGTTGGAGATTTCTTGAGCACTCACAATAATAATATCTGTACAGGGGAGGACAGAGATGTGAACAAAATGAGGAGCAGATCTAAGTGGCAATGATGCAGAGACCGAGCTCATTATATAGGGGCCGGCATGAGCTTGACACAACTTGCAAGAAGGACAGCGCAAATGAAGCCATGGGGACATAGAGTTGACAATCCCGCAAAGTACAACAGAGAGAACGACTTACTCTACTATAACGGTAGAAAGGGGGGGACTGAGGCAGAACACGCTCGTGATCAAACATGCAGCACACTGTGCGTTAAAAATTACACAAAGGATGATGAAATCATAGGCTATGTAACACCTCCCCACAAAGAAAAAAGAAATTTACAAAGGAAATTTCTTATTACTCTAAAACAATCTGTACATGGCATTACAGAACATGCAAATGTCTTTCCTAGTGTTACAAAACATGAGATCTCCCTAGCACGTTCAGTCATAGGTACTTGCCAGTATCCCTTTAACAAATCAAACTTACTTATGTACCTAGCCTTTCCGATCTTGTCTATGCAATCTTCCACACGAGGGAGAGGGTAAGTGTCTGTTTTAGTTATCTGATTAACACGTCTGTAGTCAATGCAAAGCCTCTGTGACCCACCTGGCTTAGGGACTAGAGTGACAGGAGAACTCCACTCGCTCTGACAGGGCTCAATCATCTTGTGGTCCAACAGGTAGCCAAGCTCCTTCTGGATGAGAGGAACTTTCACTGGGTTCTACACGGTAAGGAGGCAGATTACTTGGCTTTGCGTCACCAACATCGACATCATGCATCAACACAGTAGTTCTTCCTGGAGTGGCACGGAACACTTGCGGGTACTCCTGCAGTAATGCCGAAAACTCCTGCCTTTCCTTGGGAGGTAGATGAGAAAGCTTAGTCTGGAGATCATTCATGATATCAGGATTCTTCCCCAAACTATCACTCAGGCTCATACTGCATGGGAGAGCTTCACTTGCAGACTCGGGTGGAACAGCTACAGTGCAGACTGGATTATTTTCGTCCCGCCTGTGATATAACTTTAGCATGTTGATGTGACATAGTTGCTTGTTCTTTCTACGATCTGGTGTGGCGATGACATAGTTGACATCACTGAGTTTCTTCTCCACGAAATAAGGGCCACTAAACTTGGCTTGAAGAGGTTGCCCATGAACTGGTAGCAGAATCAAAACCTGATCTCCTGGCTGAAAGTGGCGTAACCTGGACTTCTTATCATACCAAGTCTTCATCTTCTCCTGAGCAGCTCCTAAATTCTCTCTCGCCAGCTGTAAAGCAGTGGACAGCCGTTCTTTGAACTTCATCACATACTCCAGCAGGTTGACGTCATCTTCCTCCGACAGCCAGCATTCCTTGAGTAACTTAAGGGGTCCTCTTACTTCATGGCCAAACAGTAGTTCAAAAGGTGAGAAGCCCAGTGATTCATTTTGAGATTCTCTTGCAGCAAACACAACGAATGGAAGACCTTTATCCCAGTCTTTCTGATGTTCCAAACAGTATTTCTTGAGCATCGATTTGAGTGTTTGATGATATCTCTCCAACGCTCCTTGGGTCTGGGGATGGTAAGCTGAAGACGTGATCTGGGTGATGCCCAACTCTTTCAGAGACTGCTTGAAAACGTTTGACATGAAATTACTTCCCCGGTCTGACTGTACCTCCTTGGGCAGACCAAACTTTGTGAAGAACCCTAGCATTTCCTTAACCACGTTCTTTGCTGAGATATTTCTAAGTGGAATGGCTTCAGGATAACGAGTAGCCATATCAATCATGGTCAACACATAAGAAAATCCTGAAGAAGTCTTAGGAAGAGGGCCCACAATATCCACCAACACACGGGTGAAAGGCGCCTCAAAAGGAGGAATGGGAACTAGAGGTGCAACCTTTTCAGTCTGATTACACTTCCCCACAACTTGACAGGTGTGACAAGACTTACAATACCAGGAAACATCCCTGAAGATACCTGGCCAGTAGAAGTGTTTCAAAATGCGTGCCACAGTCTTCCTCACTCCAAGGTGTCCTGCCAAACTGGAATCATGAGCCACTCTAATGATATCCTGCCTACAAACACGAGGGATGACAACTCGATGTACAACCTCCCATTCACAGTCGGCTGATGCTGTTGGGGGTCTCCACTTCCTCATAAGTACTCCTGACTTTACATAATAACAAGTAGAAGCACCAGCTGACTCTTCTTCACTGTAAGCAGAGTTAGCTAGACCTTTCAACTCAGGGTCAGCAACCTGCAACTCAACCAACTCTTGACGAGACAAATTATCAACACTACGGGGTACTGCCTCATCTGGTGAGTGGTCCAAATTAGCAAGAAAAGTGTCAGCTAGGATAACATCATCATCATCATTATCCTCTAAATCACCAGTAACTTTAGACTTAGCCCTAGTGACAGCACATGCAGGGAACACATCAGGGACATCACAATCCTGGGACGCAGCCACTGGCTCACTAGACAACTGAGGAGCTGGACACACTTGACTTCCACCAATATCATTTCCAAGTAAGAAAGTTACACCTGACATTGGGAGTGTCTCAACCAACCCAACCATAACAGAACCATTAACAAAACCAGACTCTAAATTCACTCTGCACAGAGGAACAGAGAAGTAATTATTCCCTACACCTTGTAAGATTACAGTTTCATCAGAGGGAATTAAAATTAGAGCCTAGAACACTGGTCAGCATAAGGGATTGGCAAGCACCTGTATCACGATATATTTTAACTGATTTCCTGTCATTACTGTCCAGAGGACTGACAAAACCATCAGACAGGAAATTAGCACATGAACTCTTGAGAGTGTCACCCACGTTACTGCTCAAAAGAGGAGCTCCATCATGAGAATTTAAGTTACCCCTCAAAGCAGGTTCAGTTAACTCAGTTAAAGAATTCTGGGAACTCTCAAAGAGTGGACACTAGACCAATTGACTGAATATTTAAAGACTCCTTTTTGTTCACATCACGCTGTCTCCTGAAACATCTCTCCGTAGTATGACCAAAGCTTACTACAATAAGTACATTTACTTTTCTGAAATCTAGAGGTGAAGCTGGTATTTACTTCCTGAGAAACATCATCCTTATTCTCTTTCCTGTTACCTGTACTCTGAGTAGAGGCAACGTACTTACTCTCAGCTTTCCCTTTTTCTCTAGAATATCTCTTGTGAGTGAGAACATACTCATCAGCTAAAACTGCAGCATCAGACAAATTATCTATTCTTTTCTCATCAAGATATAGGCTTACATCTTTACTAATACACCTTTTGAAATCCTCCAGCAAAATCATCTGCTTAAATTTACCAAAATCAGAATCCACATTCTTAGAATTTAACCACTGCTCTAACAGATCTTCTTTGATTTTTGCATACTCAACATGGGATTGCTTATCTTGCTTGTAAGTTGTCCTAAATTTTACTCTATAGGCTTCAGGAACAAGCTCATAGGCCTTAAGAATCAAGCTCTTAACTACATCATAATTATCAGATTGATCCTGAGGCAAAGATGCATAAGTTACTTGAGCTTTACCGGTGAGAACAGTTTGAAGGAGTACTGGCCAATACTTTTTGGGCCAATTAAAACCTGTAGCTACCCTCTCAAACAACTGAAAATACTTGTTAAATGAGATTCATTAAAAGGAGGGACAAGTTTAACATTTTTAGCCACATCAAAATCATCAGAGCTAGATGATCCAGTTCCACCTTGTTTCATGCGATACTCATGGTCTGCCTGAATCCTAGAAAGTTCAACTTGTGCCTGAGCCTGAGACTCAGCCTCCTGAATCCGGAACCTGAATTCAGCCTCCTTAACACAAGCCTCCTTAGCACGTGCTTGAAATTCAGCTTCCTTCACACGAGCCTCCTGCAGAGCTAGCTGTAACTTAGCTAATTCAATCTGCGTTTGCTCTTTTGGAGGAGTTACATTAAACAAGCTTTCATTAATCATGTCAACAATTTGATCTCTAGAATGATGAGAGCGAACAGCAATTCCCAATTGTTGAGCAACAAGCTTAAGTTCATTCTTTGTTCTGTTTTCTACATCACACACTGTTTGCACATTTGACAAAAAAATCTTTGGCTTCATCAAGTGTAGAAATAGTAGCCATCATGAATATATCACAGTCACAAAATATCAAACAATATCCTTATGATAATATCCTGAATATCCTGATATGAGGTCGCCAAATTTATGTTACGGAACAGAGAAAGATGACGTACACTTTAAGTGAGAATACGAAGAGTCACTACTGTCCCGTAAAGTTCCAGGTTCAAAACAAAAGAGTTAGGTAAAATTACAAGTTAAAGTTTAATGCTCAAACTAACAACAAAACATTCAGGACTCATAAGGATAATGTAATGGCAAATTAAACAGGTTAAATATATGGTTAACTGCAATAGCCTCTATTAACACGAAATTAGCAAGAATAAATTTATCTAAGTCAGCCCTGATAAAATGAGATACCAGATAATACTCAGTGAATGCCAGATAAATAATTACAGATACAAACTATTATCAAAAATGACTGACATAAAAAACCCCACACGAATTACAAAAACTTCACTAGGCCTACAAATTAAACTTGTGCTATACAGTACAAGAAAAAATGCAACAACAGTTATACTCAAATTACACACAGCTGCTAGATGGTTGGAGATTTCTTGAGCACTCACAATAATAATATCTGTACAGGGGAGGACAGAGATGTGAACAAAATGAGGAGCAGATCTAAGTGGCAATGATGCAGAGACTGAGCTCATTATATAGGGGCCGGCAGAGCCTGATACAACTTGCAAGAAGGACGCGCAAATGAAGCCACGGGGACAAAGAGCCGAAAATCCCGCAAAGTACAACAGAGAGAACGACTTACTCTACTATAACGGTAGAAGGGGGGAACTGAGGCAGAACACGCTCGTGATCAAACATGCAGCATACTGTGCGTTAAAAATTACACAAAGGATGATGAAATCATAGGCTATGTAACACCTCCCCACAAAGAAAAAAGAAATTTACAAAGGAAATTTCTTATTACTCTAAAACAATCTGTACATGGCATTACAGAACATGCAAATGTCTTTTCCTAGTGTTACAAAACATGAGATCTCCCTAACACATTCAGTCATAGGTACTTGCCAGTATCCCTTTAACAAATCAAACTTACTTATGTACCTAGCCTTTCCGGTCTTGTCTGTGCAATCTTCCACACGAGGGAGAGGGTAAGTGTCTGTTTTGGTTATCTGATTAACACGTCTGTAGTCAATGCAAAGCCGCTGTGACCCACCTGGCTTAGGGACTAGAGTGACAGGGAGAACTCCACTCGCACTGACAGGGCTCAATCATCTTGTGGTCCAACAGGTAGCCAAGCTCCTTCTCGATGAGAGGAACTTTCACTGGGTTCACACGGTAAGGAGGCAGTTTAATTGGCTTTGCGTCTCCAACATCGACATCATGCATCAACACAGTGGTTCTTCCTGGAGTGGCACGGAACACTTGTGGGTACTCCTGCAGTAATGCCGAAAACTCCTGCCTTTCCTTGGGAGGTAGATGAGAAAGCTTAGTCTGGAGATCATTCATGATATCAGGATTCTTCCCCAAACTATCACTCAGGCTCATACTGTATGGGAGAGCTTCACTTGCAGACTCGGGGTGGAACAGCTACAGTGCAGACTGGATTATTTTCGTCCCGCCTGTGACATAACTTTAGGGCATGTTGATGTGACATAGTTGCTTGCTCTTTCTACGATCTGGTGTGGCGATGACATAGCTGACATCACTGAGTTTCTTCTCCACGAAATAAGGGCCACTAAACTTGGCTTGAAGAGGTTGCCCATGAACTGGTAGCAGAATCAAAACCTGATCTCCTGGCTGAAAGTGGCGTAACCTGGACTTCTTATCATACCAAGTCTTCATCTTCTTCTGAGCAGCTCCTAAATTCTCTCTCGCCAGCTGTAAAGCAGTGGACAGCCGTTCTTTTGAACTTCATCACATACTCCAGCAGGTTGACGTCATCTTCCTCCGACAGCCAGCATTCCTTGAGTAACTTAAGGGGTCCTCTTACTTCATGGCCAAACAGTAGTTCAAAAGGTGAGAAGCCCAGTGGATTCATTTGGAGATTCTCTTGCAGCAAACACAACAAATGGAAGACTCTATATCCCAGTCTTTCTGGTGTTCCAAACAGTATTTCTTGAGCATCGATTTGAGTGTTTGATGATATCTCTCCAACGCTCCTTGGGTCTGGGGATGGTAAGCTGAAGACGTGATCTGGGTGATGCCCAACTCTTTCAGAGACTGCTTGAAAACGTTTGACATGAAATTACTTCCTCGGTCTGACTGTACCTCCTTAGGCAGACCAAACTTTGTGAAGAACCCTAGCATTTCCTTAACCACGTTCTTTGCTGAGATATTTCTAAGTGGAATGGCTTCAGGATAACGAGTAGCCATATCAATCATGGTCAACACATAAGAAAATCCTGAAGAAGTCTTAGGAAGAGGGCCCACAATATCCACCAACACACGGGTGAAAGGCGCCTCAAAAGGAGGAATGGGAACTAGAGGTGCAACCTTTTCAGTCTGATTACACTTCCCCACAACTTGACAGGTGTGACAAGACTTACAATACCAGGAAACATCCCTGAAGATACCTGGCCAGTAGAAGTGTTTCACAGTCTTCCTCACTCCAAGGTGTCCTGCCAAACTGGAATCATGAGCCACTCTAATGATATCCTGCCTACAAACACGAGGGATGACAACTTGATGTACAACCTCCCATTCACAGTCGGCTGATGCTGTTGGGGGTCTCCACTTCCTCATAAGTACTCCTGACTTTACATAATAACAAGTAGAAGCACCAGCTGACTCTTCTTCACTGTAAGCAGAGTTAGCTAGACCTTTCAACTCAGGGTCAGCAACCTGCAACTCAACCAACTCTTGACGAGACAAATTATCAACACTACGGGGTACTGCCTCATCTGGTGAGTGGTCCAAATTAGCAAGAAAAGTGTCAGCTAGGATAACATCATCATCATCATTATCCTCTAAATCACCAGTAACTTTAGACTTAGCCCTAGTGACAGCACATGCAGGGAACACATCAGGGACATCACAATCCTGGGACGCAGCCACTGGCTCACTAGACAACTGAGGAGCTGGACACACTTGACTTCCACCAATATCATTTCCAAGTAAGAAAGTTACACCTGACATTGGGGAGTGTCTCAACCAACCCAACCATAACAGAACCATTAACAAAACCAGACTCTAAATTCACTCTGCACAGAGGAACAGAGAAGTAATTATTCCCTACACCTTGTAAGATTACAGTTTCATCAGAGGAATTAAAATTAGAGCCTAGAACACTGGTCAGCATAAGGGATTGGCAAGCACCTGTATCACGATATATTTTAACTGATTTCCTGTCATTACTGTCCAGAGGACTGACAAAACCATCAGACAGGAAATTAGCACATGAACTCTTGAGAGTGTCACCCACGTTACTGCTCAAAAGAGGAGCTCCATCATGAGAATTTAAGTTACCCCTCAAAGCAGGTTCAGTTAACTCAGTTAAAGAATTCTGGGAACTCTCAAGAGTGGACACTAGACCAATTGACTGAATATTTAAAGACTCCTTTTTGTTCACATCACGCTGTCTCCTGAAACATCTCTCCGTAGTATGACCAAGCTTACTACAATAAGTACATTTACTTTTCTGAAATCTAGAGGTGAAGCTGGTATTTACTTCCTGAGAAACATCATCCTTATTCTCTTTCCTGTTACCTGTACTCTGAGTAGAGGCAACGTACTTACTCTCAGCTTTCCCTTTTTCTCTAGAATATCTCTTGTGAGTGAGAACATACTCATCAGCTAAAACTGCAGCATCAGACAAATTATCTATTCTTTTCTCATCAAGATATAGGCTTACATCTTTACTAATACACCTTTTGAAATCCTCCAGCAAAATCATCTGCTTAAAATTTACCAAAATCAGAATCCACATTCTTAGAATTTAACCACTGCTCTAACAGATCTTCTTTGATTTTTGCATACTCAACATGGGATTGCTTATCTTGCTTGTAAGTTGTCCTAAATTTTACTCTATAGGCTTCAGGAACAAGCTCATAGGCCTTAAGAATCAAGCTCTTAACTACATCATAATTATCAGATTGATCCTGAGGCAAAGATGCATAAGTTACTTGAGCTTTACCGGTGAGAACAGTTTGAAGGAGTACTGGCCAATACTTTTTGGGCCAATTAAAACCTGTAGCTACCCTCTCAAACAACTGAAAATACTTTGTTAAATCAGATTCATTAAAAGGGAGGGACAAGTTTAACATTTTTAGCCACATCAAAATCATCAGAGCTAGATGATCCAGTTCCACCTTGTTTCATGCGATACTCATGGTCTGCCTGAATCCTAGCAAGTTCAACTTGTGCGTGAAATTCAGCCTCCTTAACACAAGCCTCCTTAGCACGTGCTTGAAATTCAGCTTCCTTCACACGAGCCTCCTGCAGGGCTAGCTGTAACTTAGCTAATTCAATCTGCGTTTGCTCATTTGGAGGAGTTACATTAAACAAGCTTTCATTAATCATGTCAACAATTTGATCTTTAGAATGATGAGAGCGAACAGCAATTCCCAATTGTTGAGCAACAAGCTTAAGTTCATTCTTTTTTCTGTTTTCTATATCACACACTGTTTGCACATTTGACAAAAAATCTTTGGCTTCATCAAGTGTAGAAATAGTAGCCATCATGAATATATCACAGTCACAAAATATCAAACAATATCCTTATGATAATATCCTGAATATCCTGATATGAGGTCGCCAAATTTATGTTACGGAACAGAGAAAGATAACGTACACTTTAAGTGAGAATACGAAGAGTCACTACTGTCCCGTAAAGTTCCAGGTTCAAAACAAAAGAGTTAGGTAAAATTACAAGTTAAAGTTTAATGCTCAAACTAACAACAAAACATTCAGGACTCATAAGGATAATGTAATGGCAATTAAACAGGTTAAATATATGGTTAACTGCAATAGCCTCTATTAACACGAAATTAGC